>NC_092422.1:172086025-172091025 GCF_036169615.1 Heliangelus exortis
TTGGAATGATTCCCAGCCTTCTGGAGAAGGAATGTATGCCTTTTTTGGCAGATGCAACATATTGGACCCTAGAACTGCAGCAACTCTGTACACAAAGCAGTTATTTTAGAGGTTTTAAAAAATGCATAAGACCTAGTTTTTCTTTCACTACGTTTCCCGTATGTGTATGATAAATAAAGCAAACCTACTTCACAGGCAAAAAAAAAAAAAAAAAGATCAGAAAAAATAATTCTTAAAACAATTTTTACACTCCTAATATTTCCGTAAAACAGCTTTTCTCAAAAACGCACAGCACAAGTAACTGCGTGACGTGAAAGCGCGGCATAAGAGATGTGCATAGCTCGTGAGTTTTTGAAGATTACTGCATTAACTTCCAAGTAGCATGCAACAGTCTCCCAAGTTACCGTGTAATCACACTGAAATTACATTATACTGGACTTTCTTCTCCAACACTGCATATTGCTGTTACATTTAAAGTTCCTCAGGGCAAGGACTGTGTCTGTATCTCTTTTGCAAGGTGTTATGCAAACATATGGTGTTGTAATAACTAATAAATAATCATGAGGAAGCAGTAACCTCAAACTTGGGCCAGGAGATCTTTTGTACCTGTGCCATTGCTTCCTGTCATGTATTATACATGTACACCCATATATGCTTACATAGGTGAGCATACATGCATGTAGAAATAAAATAGTGCATAATGGTGAACAGTGGTTATAAAGCAGAGGTAATATCAATCCCAAGTCCTTTTTCTGGCAATTTTGTTCCCAATTAACTGAAAACATTAAACCATTCTATTAACAGATCACACAGTATCATGCCTGTGTAGTTGAGGGCGTAAAATTCTTTTGAACCACAAGTTCAGAAAACAAGTGAATGGTACATTCTGAGCAATTAATATTTTTTAAATGATTGTGCATTTTTGTGTCAAAGAAGGCAGTTCCTTTAAAAATAAACAAATTGTACGTTTTATAACAGCAGATGTACTTTGCTCACCTGCAAACCCTATAATTTGGTCCAAAAACTGTGAAGTCATGATTTAAATAAAAAAGACAATTTTTAGTAAAAGTGAGATGCAATTTCCTCTATTTTTCCACCATGTTTCTTGCATAGATTAGCAATCAAATATCTACATAGTTCTCTGATTATTTCTGCTAAAAAAGAAAAAGGAGAAAATATATCTCCTCTGTAGTATAGATAACTTAGTTCCTGTAAACATGAGACCATCTGTGACTGTAGTCCCTGCAAATCTTACCCCTTGTGCCTACTGTGAAAATTGCCTGTAAATCCATATTCAAAGGCAAAACTTCTTTGCTTCCATTTCTTCTTTAGCCTGATCCTTGCTTTCTGTTCTCAGTGGAGCATCAAGCCCACAATCAAGCTCCAAAGAGAAGTTCTATGACTCTGGAGCAGAAAGACAATAAACTGAAAACACTGTACTTCAAAAACCAGTGTTAAATGAGCTTTGTAAAGTTGTACTTGATGAAACCATACAGGGGACATCCATTCAGGTCTGGGCTGTATTTCAGTCATGGACAGTCACTTGCTGAGTTAATCTTTCCCGGTTGCAGAGTGTGGTTTTGTTTTGCTAAACCGGCATTTGTAGCCTGAATCCCTCCCAGGAGGCTTGCTGCATGTATAAGGCTGTTCCCTCCCCTGCCTTTACCTTGGACCCTCTTCTCAGACTACGGAGCCTGATCACTGCCATCATCTTCAGGGGCTTGTTCTGGAAACTGCATTGAAAAATCAGGTTGTTTCCCCTTCAGCTCTGTTTTGGGTTACGTCTTCTGAAGAATCATTTGTAACGTGATTCTCTGTTTATCTGCACCAGCATCAGAAAGTGGAAATCAGTCGCTCTACCAAATATTGATAACTAGTTACATTGGCCTTTAGATGGCATATGTGACCTGGGAGATAGGAACAGAGTATCTGGCAGTCATCACTGAGAAAGCTGGCAGAACTAAATGAAATTTTGTTGTCTTATTTTAAATTGTTGTATCCAAGGTGTGCTCTGACTGGATCTTTCTGCATAATTTCCACTGAAACTGATGGAAGCCATATGCAAAAGAGAGAAAAATGGACTCATAAAGAATTTTTCCTCATCTTAACACTATCTTATTAGTGTTCTCTTTCTTCTCTAGGCACCTTAACAATGAACATGCATTGGATGACAGAAGCACTGCTCAGTGTCGGGTGCAAATGCAAGTGGTTCAGCAGTTAGAAATACAGGTTGGTTACATGGATGTATTATCCTATTACTGATTTACTAATAACCTAAACTAAATTGAAAACACTTGCCTTTAGTGACTCTAGCTTAAAGCTGTATGTTTCTTGCATGAAATTTGCTGATATTCATGAACAAGTGGTTTTTTTTTTACTTAAAGATTTTTCACATTATAAACTATGCAATAATTATCTAACATCAGCCTTGTCTACAGTATTTTGCTTGAACTAAGACCCTAATGCCATTCATCGTGAATGAAAAATGCAGTCCCTCGAGCAGAGTCTGGATCCAAATCGTTTTCTAGTTCTGAACTGCTGGGTCAGGACTTCTCTTTCTTTTTCCCCTTCTGATCTGATGGTTGCCTATGCTCTTCTGCAGGACAAAAGAGCAGCAGAGTGTATCTCCACCAAAATGACTCCTGCCTGATGGTGGGTGTTTTCCTGCAGGTGGTGTAATATCAGATGCATTTAGGGAAGTCCCCAGGGACCCCTACATCTGGGACTACAGCACTTGGGAGCCCTGTTCAGGCTCTTACCATTAGAGGTCATAGTGGAGATGTGAACACTCCCTCCAGTTTATGGAAGAAATGACGAGTACCCCTGGGATCTCCCAGTATTGAGAGTACACTTACTGGGCTGCTGAGGCTGGGCACAAATCTTGACACCCCAAAATAACTATGTGGTACTCTCACTCTATGCAGTCCCCTCTCACCTGTATGGAAGCTGTAGGAGAGCATTTCTCAGGAGTCCCATCCCCTCCTGGGAATGTTCAGAGGAGCCTGAAGGATGCAGGAAGGGACTGAGACTTTTTTTTCCCCATTTCTTGCCATATGTAGAGAAAGAAGGATAAACACCTTTCTGTTTTCTTTCCTTTTAGCATACTGTCTAGCTGTTGTCATGCATGTAGGAGTATTTCTTCTTTCAGCCAAGGCAAACTGTTTGGCTGTTTTTATATTTCAATAGTGGAAACCCAGGCAATGAAAGGAGTATACAATAATGTCATTTGTTGTCATTTCCCTTAAAATGAATGCTTTATAAAACCAGCTGCAGTTTCTAAGATTTACAGGCTGGTTTCAGCTTAATTTGTTTGTTAGGAATTAATGTCATGGCAAATAGCATGTCTCTAGTGTCACACACATAATACAAAGCCTAAGAAGACACTTTATTCCCACCCACTGCCTCAAATATTTTATAATTAAAGGTGCATACCCAAAGTATTTGTGGTAATACAGGTAGTTTTCTCTTCTTAAAATTACTTCCATGTTGTTTTCCTATGTCCTACATTAGTCCACATATGTAACACTTGATCTAAACTCCTGCAAGAAAGTATTACAAAATTCTCCAGAAAATGGCAGTTTAACACCAAGTGATTCTTGTTGCAATTTATGCTATAATTGTGTTGTAGATAGGCAAAGCTATATCACAACAATACAAGTTCAAGCATTTCTTCTTGCAGCCTAGCTATTGAAAGAAAAATTATTCTTTTCATGTTGTAAGATATATTTTTCTCTTTTATGTTCTGATGTTCTTATCAACAAGTTGCATATTTCAAACACTTCATAGTTTTTTTATTTTTTTCAAATTTGGCAATTTGTTTGAGTCTGAAACTACAAATATTTACCTAGCGTATGATCAGAAAATTGTATTAGTTTGGAAAAAGTACAGGTTTCAGTAACATGATGTTTTCTAAAGGCAGTTTAAGAGCTTCTTAAGAACTGTTTACCATTTACAAAGGCTGGGCTGTAATGTAACAGTCCAAGTGAAGATTTAGCTTGCAGTGTGACCAATTATGCCATTTTTGGCTTTGTCTGACTGCTAGTGAAGTAAGGTCCATCAGTTGTAATGAGACCCAGTGCAGTGTCGATGCCGACTCGGTGGCAGAGTTCAGCATTTCACACTGCCTGGGCTCTGTCACTCTATTGAATTAGATTGATGATGGCAGATTGCAGGGGGCACTAACTGGACCTCAGTGGGAAAGGATGAAGTGTGTAGACAATCCTGGCAGGCACTGTGCTTTGAGGACCCTTCACCCCTTCACAGCTGTTGGCAGTAGTCCATTGCTAACAGTGTCCACAGGACTTTAAAGAGACACTATGGGCCTTCTAATTTATGGTCTTAGTAACTTGTTACTGTCGAGGCAACTGTGACCTCAATTCTCTTATTGACAAAAAGATGAAGTGTTATTTGTTTTTTATGACCTTTTAGCATATGAAAGGCTATAAAAGTTTTTCTGTGGTTTGTTTTTTTTTTCTTCTTCTTTCTTGTCATGCCCAAAGTTGCATTTCCTCTCAGATAAGTTTCTACTGACATAGACTTTTATATGCAGGAATCATTACACCCAGACAAGCTCAATGATAAGATGTATCACTGCAGTAAAATAGCTGTATCAGTCATTTCTAAAATGCTTCTGATCTCACTCTTTCCTAACAGCTTTCTAAAGAACGTGAACGTCTTCAAGCAATGATGACCCACTTGCACATGCGACCCTCGGAGCCCAAGCCATCTCCAAAACCTGTAAGTGCATATTGCTTTATAAACAGTAAATAGGTCTACGAATGTAGCAGAGTAAGAAAATGAACAATTTAGTGACAGCTGGAAAACAATGAGAGTGATGAAAAATATGGCAATAAAATGAAGGTAAAAGGCAATAGCTTGTCAAATTGCATGTTTCTTTAAAAGTAATGCTATCTTTTGCAAAATCTATCCAATCTGCACCATAGGTGACACTAAACAAAGTATACCTATAAGTGTCCAAATCATTGCCTTGAGACTGAAAC
>NC_092422.1:172098525-172121025 GCF_036169615.1 Heliangelus exortis
CTTTGGACATTTCAACCATCCCCAAGTGCTTGATCAGGGACACAACAGAGCTGACCTAATTGTTCTGGCATTTTCAAAGATACTGTAATTTGTACAGATATTGCAATTTAGACCAGTTCAATGAAAGGAAGGTTTTGACACAGCTATTATTAAAATAGCTTGGAAGGTTCTGTTATCACAAAGTTCAAACTGCAGATTCCAGTAATTTGTAAGTTTGGGGTTTACAATATTATACATATTTTGAATTTAATACTTACACTAAATTGAGATTTCCAGTATGATTTAGAATAAGAAGATTAACAAAGTATACTGCATAGGCTGCCTTCTTAAATTGTATTAATTTTACTACCTTTTCCCCCTTTTGTGTCTGATTTAGAATGCAGTGCGTCATAATCTTAGCCTGCACAAGTGTTTTGTTCGAGTAGAAAATGTTAAAGGAGCAGTATGGACAGTGGATGAAGTAGAGTACCAGAAGCGAAGGTCACAAAAGATAACAGGGTACGTTGGTGGTTGGTTTTGTTCAACTGAGTTGTTCTGTAATTCTGTAACCTAAGTGAGTCCTCTGTGTACTACAACCTGACAGACAAAGCGAGCACTTATGTGGAGAATATGTAGCAAGCTAATAGCTGTGCTGGTGCATTCTCTTCAGTGAGCTAACATTTATTTCATTTTTGTGGTAAACACTGTTCTCTGTATGCTCCATGCTTGCCTTTCCCCTGTAGTTTGCTGCAGAGAAAAGCGATAATGGTTTTGTTTTCTCAGTGTATTTCACCATATGTTTGTCATTTTAATTCCATTTACCATAAGCTCTCCTACTATATATTAAAAATAGCCCTGTGTACATATGCTGCCCATGTGTGAGGGTTTCATATGTGCTTGTTTTTACTGTAAACCTTTGACAGAAGCAGGGAGTCGTTCAAGGTCATTTTGGAATATAGGTATCATACACTACAGTACTGACCTCAAAAATATCTTTTTGATGAGGGTAGTATTCATGAGAAGCCTTCACAGGAGGACCTTTGGCATGCCTACTGCCCTACTTTCAAATTAATCCCATGTCAGTATGACTGGTTCTGTGGATGCTTTTTATTCCTTTAGAGTATATAATTAGTTTTGATAAAACCATTCAGAATACCAAAGGTGCAGAGAGGAAAGCTGGAGGTTTTTCTTTGAAGGAAGGTATTCTATGTCTGTAATGGATCTGTTTGTAAACAGCCACCCAGCTGGCCTCTGGAGTCATTCTAGGCATTAATTTCACTTAAAATACAATGCCATGGTGAGCTAGTATATAGTATTTCTAGTCTGATTTAAATACACTGTGTTGTGTTTGATTTGTTGGAAAGTGATCATTTGTTCATTTACAGTTATTTATAAGTTGTTGTACCCTTATAGTTTCTTGGAAGGGAAGAATAAGATATTCTTTTTCAGCAGTTAGCCTAGTTGTATGTGATGTATTCAAATATGTACCAGTGATAGTTCAGAAAACCAAAAACAAAAGACCCAGCAAGCATAGCTGAGGCAGGTGTACAAAGTTTAAAGATATTTCTGTCAAATTCTTTCAGTGAGATCAGAACCTTTACGAGTTACTAAGGCCCTGCTCTCAGAGCAAATTTCCACGTGAACCTGATTACAACAAGACTTTTGCTTTGCTGATTAAAGTAAATCACTTTTCTAAAGGGCTGAGCCCTTCACCCCTGAATTCATTTAAATTTTTCCTTTTAAAACTCTGTTCTTGTTAGCTGAAAAACCAACCTGTTAATCCAATGAACTAGCTAAAATGTCTGCCTGTTTTTTAAACTTTAAAAAATCATTTATTTTCAGAAGCCCAACGTTAGTGAAAAACATACCCACCAGCTTAGGCTATGGAGCAGCCCTTAATGCAAGCTTGCAGGTAAAAAATACTAGATTATTCTTTCTTTGCCCACAGTAATTAAGTTCATATGTGTGACACACTTAATTTCCTGTTATACTTTGGTATAGAGTTGCCTGTACTTATGTTTATGTGGACCCGATGGTCATTCTAAATAGTTGGGTTTATCATCCATGTAAGTTGTATCACCTAGCACTACAAGAAGTGCTAGTTCTTATTCATTATACTTTTGATGTGAAGAAGCAAGAAGGACACCCTGTGGCAAAATCTGGAACATTCAGTTTTGCTGCAAATGTTAGATTGATAGAAGCTTTTGCAAATGCATGTGGATATGCATTAATATTTATCCAAGCTGTCATAAATGATTTCACATCATAGTGTTGGGGAGCATGGTGCTCATGGCAAAAACTTTAAAGTTTAATTATAATATATAATTTTTATGCAGAAGAGGCAAATGTCAGGACTTCTTTATTTTGAGTTAAGTTCTGGTCATTTTTTTAAAGTGTAGCAGCTGCCTGCATTGCCTCCATAGCAGGAGCCATACATTGTGTGGAAGGGCAGACGGGTTAAGTGTAACTCAAAGTCAAAAATGATGTAGAACTAGGAAGTGCTGTGAACATAGTTAATAATGGAAAATAATGAAACCCATGTAAGAGAAATAGTAAACCAGAAAGAGGTGCTGTTATATTCAAACAGTGAAAATAACTGGAAAATGCACAAAATCTTCTCACCACCTCTGCAACTGCCCAAAATGAGCTTCTTGCTGTGTGTGTGTGTACATTCACGTGTATGAACATTTAGAAGTTATTTGAATACATATGGACTAACACTTTTATTTTTACTCTTCATCTTGCTAGGCTGCACTGGCAGAGAGTAGTTTACCATTGCTTAGTAACCCAGGATTGATAAATAACGCATCCAGTGGCTTACTGCAGGCAGTCCATGAAGATCTCAATGGTTCGCTGGATCACATTGACAGTAATGGAAACAGCAGTCCGGGCTGCTCTCCACAGCCTCACATGTAAGTGCAGTTAGCATCCTTTCAAGAAAAAAATGCCTTATTTTAAGATACACTGTTACTCAAAAATGCTCTGAAACGTGGTAAGTGAAGTATCTGGAACTATATATTTGAAAGTACATATTTATATTAAGACAGTTAAATAGATGAGTCTTCATTTAATTTGTAGTAAGATTTGTGTAAGCTTTTTGTGTCTTCAACGTGCTTGCAAGCATTGAATATAACATTGAATATAACAGGTAACTGATCTCTATGGCCGTTTTCACAGCCTGGTTTGTAAGGTAGTCAAAGTGTTCATGTTTGAATTAGTTGTAATTTTAACTATGAGTCTCTAAACCATTTATGAACTGTAGTTGAGATATTGCTCATTTATTTAAACCGTAAAATGCAAAGTTTAACTGTTGCCCACAGTTTACATAGAAGCCAGTAAAGTGTAACTTTTTGCCTGTCGTATAAATCAGTGTAATTACATATTCAAGTTTAATTACTGGTGCGTCTGTATTGGCAAGGTTTATATGTTATATTTTATGCAAGACTACGATTCCTATTAATATTTAGCAGCTAACTATATCATTAATTACTCTAAAATCTTTCCCCTACCATCTTTTTAATGGAGCTGAGAGAGTGGAAGTATTAAAAATTGATGTATTGTGGATTTCAGAAATGTGTCTGAAGCTGTAGAAATGCCTGGCCTTAATCAGTGGTGTCAAACGTGGTGGTTTCTTGTTTACTAAATAGTAAAACATGTATCTTGGAGGTATTGTTTCCCAGGTTATTTATATAATAATTAGCAGTGTGAGACCTAAGTAGACTTAGATTTAAGTTTACTGTAGGATGACTTTTAATGTGTATATGCAATTACAGTCCCTTTTTTTCCTGTGTTTAAAGTAGCTGATCTGCTGTGCCTTTTTTTTCATTCAGTTTTCTCATCCAACTTTGTAACATTCATTTTAATTTCTAGAGTGGCATATTTAGCGGTAACAGTAATTGAGACCAAAGTCCCTTTTTACTTATGCTCTGGCACATGGCAAATCCATTTTGATCTGACCTTTTTTAGCAAAAATCTTTCGCCTAGTTTTTCTTCTTTTGTTTGGTGCATTAATATAACTACGATTACATAGAAATGTTTATTGTCATGCATTTAATTATTTTATTGCGTATTTATTCTATTTGCCTTTGAAAATAATACACTGTGAACATTCATGTATTTTATCATGTTCCAAACCATTACTTTTTCAAAATGGAAAAATTTGTCTTTTGGAAGTGTCTTTAGATGTATTAAATAATACAAAAGAAGTAATAAAACTTGAAGTAGAAAGAACATGAATATATGCTCTTGAGAGTAACACTACTCTAAAACAAGTAAAGTGAGCAATCAGACAAAAGTTTTTATATCCCATGCTTTATGCTATCAACCATGCAGTGGGTAGCTTGAGGCCTTTTACTTTTAGCAGTTCTCCTGAGTATGCTAATGCTCTCTTCCTGTATAAAATGCCAAGACAATAAAACTTTAAAGAGCAAACAAGAGTTAGATCATGTGTGTTAAAAACAGCTACTTTACAGAAAAGAATGACACTTGCTATTAAAGTTGTTTTGCAAGTGTTTGGCAGATCTGTTTACATATCCTATGTACTGTCTGCCATTCTGCTGGATAAACTGAGATATCTGTGCATATGATTATGTAGATACAGCGACATTTATAGCTGTGTTTATAGCTAAAATGCAGCACATTGTAGCAATTCTTATCTATAAAAAAGGCAGATCAGTTGAGTTACACCCTAGCTCAAGAGTCATCCTTCCTCTCTCATTTCTATGGTGTCGTTTTTCAAAACGGGTGACTTTAAAACTTAGGATTACATGTTGCACAGTTTTTGATGAATTGAAGCAACAGAATGCAAATGCCCTGAGATGCCACTGGAGAAAGAGGTTATGCTCACTCATCCCTTGCACCAAACTTAGTGCAAGATTACTGGGCTTCTGTGAGAGCAAGAGCTGTCAACCAAACGATACAGGCTATGACTACATACCTGCTCACTTGTGAAATTTTTGCCTTTTCCTTCTGGAGGGAGCCAAGAATATGACAAAGGGAATGAACGCAATCTATGAGGAAAAGGCAAGAAAGGGAGAGGATTGTGCATGAAGCAGAGGACCAGGGAAGAGGAGAGGCATCCTCCTTGCCTCCATGAGCACATTGACCAGGGCCCCTCATTTTTGTTAAGGAGCGTAACATAAGAAAATGGGAAAAGAATAAAAGAATGCATGACAGAAGTCAAATAAGTAAGGAATATCACCAAGAAGAGATAAATTCTACGTTACCTACATGAATTACATAATCCCAGTTACTTGGTTTTGGTTTGGGAATTTTTTTAAATTTTTTAATGGAAAAAAAAGTTAAGGCACTAGAAAAAGGCTATTTTACTGCTACAGGCATGCATGCACTTGTAGCTTTCTGAGAAGGTTCACCAGGAAGTCTGGGTGCTTTTCCCCTAGAGATGTTTTGTTGTTGTTTTGGAGGTTGGGTTTTTTTTTGGGGGGGGGGAGAGGGTATTGTAATTACTGCTTAGGGGGACTCTGTGTTATAATTACTGCACTCGCCTATAAAGTAGGAGGCTCTATTAATTTCCAAGTAGATTGAACCTCCATCTCCTGATTCCCAGGAAAATGTGCTAGCTGTAACACCAGGACTATGCTGAGGAATTCTTTTGCCTGCCATCTTGAAGCTGGCATGCAGCCGGGAGCGATGGAGCATGGCATTAGGGAAAGAGGCAAGAGGTTGCGTGCAGTTTAGAGATCAGAGCATTCAGTTGGGAAGGGACAGCATTTGGATTCCAGACAAGCTTCCAGGGAGAGACATTTGTTTGGTATTAGAGAATCAGCAGGAAATGTGAAAAGAGTTCCAGTGACAGTGTCAAAGCCAAGCATTTCAGGCATTTGGTTATTAGAACTACAGTGAGTACAGTTTTAACAGACAAGTCTATGATAGCAGAACTTTCTTGATTTGCAACGTTCAAAATATTTTTGGCATAAATTTATCTTTTTACAAACATAAAGAAAAGCATGGATGTGCGTACCACAGTCAGTATTTCTGTGCTTTGAGCATGAGAACATTATCAGAGAAATTGATTTCTGGTATTGTATAACCTTAGCTACTCAGTGTCAGGAAGTGGGGAAATTATTGCAGTCTTTGTATTTGAACCTGGTACTTCACATCTGGTTTTCAGAAAAGTGTAGTAAGAGCAGTTAGAGTAATTAACATGTTCATCTGTGGGCAGGTATCTAATATAGCTGGATGAATCAACTTTCTGAGAAGAGTGTTCTCTGTGTTCATTGACTAGAGGAAGATGATAGGTATATGACTTGAAGAAAATGTATAACATCCAAATGCTTGTTGAGTGCAGTGTGTCCCAGCCACTGTATTTAGACCAGTGGCACTTTTAAAACTTTGCAGTTTTTTGCTTTGGATAATGATATATGATCTGTGCCATTCTTACACTTCTTGAACACTTAAAAATACTGCAGTAATTCTTAGGTGACCAGCATAACCATAGCCTGGTAGTTGGGATATCTTCCGTCTTAATTATTACATAAAGCATCTCATATATGGTGCTGCTTGCCTCCTAATTTCCATTCTCAGTCTGTGGAAAGATGATAATTCCACAGTCTATTTTAAAGCACATAACTAGTAGGATCTCAGGTCCTATGTTTACTTCCTGTGTTTTTGCACTAATAAATCCAAATTCTGTCTTCGTGTCTGATTCCTGTTAGGTTGACGTGGGCACTAAGTGCTCCCATGACATAAATCTTCACCGAGAAAATGCATTACTTATTGTGGGCATATATGGTCTGCTCAAAATTCCAACACTGTCAAACATCAGTTGACAATAATCAGTGTCAGGGAATTATCTTCCCATTGCAATAAATACGTAAGCCTCTGTTTTTTCCTTCCTTTTTGAACATGGACTACTTCTCTGAAATTACTGTGTTTTTTAGCACATAAGCAGCAGGTTTCAAAGTAACAAACATGACAGAAGCTATTTTAAATCAAAAGATTTATTATTTGTATAGAATTAGATGATGCTGATCTTTCATAACAGTTGTATATGGATTTAATTAGAAGCTCCACAGTGCACACCTTTGGGGTATAAATACAGACTTCTGAAGTAAAAAAAAAAATCACAAGCATTGGAAGAAGTGCAATTAATAAATTTTCATGGTTGTGCAACCTTTATAAAAAAATGTATCATCCCTGAAGAAACAACATTGGACAAGAAATGCAATGATACTTAAGAACAATAATGTCAGTTCATACATTAGTGATAACACAACTTCTTTTTAACCAGTATGTCATAGCCAATATACTGCTGAAGAATTTCGGATGGATTCTTGAAAATACATGAGACAGGAAAACTAATATCGCAAAGTTGATTTCATTATGACCCTGATGTCCATTTAAGAATCAAAATTTGTTTGTCCTGAAGGAACTGAAAGTCAGTTCTCACTCTTGTGGATGAAATATAGAGGATAGAAATTTTGCTCCATTGACTTTCTGGTGTTTATTGGTGCTGTTGTACTAGGGTGATCACACTTAGGTGATTATTGAAACTGGCACAGACTGGGATGTTTTGTGACCAGAGCACTTAGTGCATCTCTTGTCATCGTGTTCATACTGGGACAAACTCATCATGCAAAATGTCTTTTTACATTGCTGTATAATCTTGGGGGGAAAAAGGCAAAATTTTAATCTGCACAGCTGTTCCATAGCAGTTCACTAAAATCAAGAGTGGGTGGAGTTCGTAAGGATAGAAGGAAAGAAAATATATTACTGATGAGGTTTTGTCCAGGGGGGCTGTTATCCTGGTATTCTTCACTCATGCTGTATGAGAGTGTAGACTGAGGACAATGAAACTGATTTCCCATATTCTCAGTTGATTTATGAAAATAATTTTCCACCGAATCCAGAATCCTGGAGATAATGGATTTCATATTATTTTCTAGGATTTTAATTGTTGATTGTTTTTTTAAAAATGCAGTGAAAACAAAAAAATCTATTTTTTAAAGTCACGTCTTTTAAAAAAGTGGATTTGTATGTCCTCATCTGTTATATGACTCTGTTCAGCTATTGTAGTGATGTACTCTCTTTGTACAATGGAAATTGTTTGAAGCCAAATGTCAAGATGCACATATATCCCATGATCTTTAAAACTGTTTCTAGAAAATGTTTTGTTAGGTTGTTGAGAGAAAGAATGACTTTTGTCGTGAACAAGAGTAAGGGTCCATCTGAGATGACTTTAAAAAATGAGCTTATCCAGTGTAGTCCTTCGTCTTCAATTCTGTCTGTGAAAAGGTGAGTTCCATCCATCTGTGGTTGCAGTCACCTTTTCCTTTGTATTCTGCTGCTGTTTCCAACCCTACTCCTTTACCTTTCCCACTCGTGCCCTGACTGGATCATTTGTCTCAGCAGTTCTATCTACATAATCATCAAACTTGTTATTTTTTTCAAACTTTTTATCTTTAAATTTTATTCCCAGAGGCAAATATGATTATTCTGCTTTAAGATCATTTACTTTTGAGGTGCTTTAGTTTGAAAGCATTCCATTGTCAGGTTGTTCCCATATCTGATTATTCTAGTCCCCCACTGTTAAGCTTTCACACCACTTACAGTAGGTTACCTATCATTCCAGTTTTAATCCCTTTCATTCCCTTGTTTCTTTAACTTCATAATGTTCTAGTCCCCTGTCTTTCCTTCTTTCCTTTTTTTTTTTTTTTTTTTTTTTTTTTATTTTTTTAGTATTAGCATTGCATTGTCCCATTTCATGATCTCTTTGCATTTACCTTGGAGGATTGTTCTGTTCTAGGAGACTGCTATGATTCACATCTCTTGTTCATTGTATAAAACCTGACATAGTGTATAAGAAAATAAACTCTTGAAACACATCAATTAGCAGGGATGTAACAAGCATTATTAAATAGGTGAGAAGCATGTAATTGAGCAGATGAATGTGGTAGCAATTGCAGTATTTCTGGTTTGACAAAAGTGTTTCACCTAATCACATGATATTTTAATGCCTGTAAAATTTAATTTCACACATTTTTATTCACAAATCTAACTTTAAGCAAAGCAACTTTGTAGCAACAATTGATTTTTATTTTTTTATAAAAAGAGGAACAAGAAACATAGGATCTTAAAGGTTATAGCTTTTGTGTGAGCATCTGGCCATTGAAAAAACTCTATTGTGAGAACATGAAGTGAAAGAATTTTGTCTTGGCAAACCACTGAAAAGCATCTGAAAGAGAGAGGCAGGTCCCGCAATCCAACATTTTATGATACCATATTCTTACCATTTATGGGGTTTTTTGCCTTTGTTAATTGTGTGGATCATGTGACAGTAAACTCTGGTGTTTTGACTGTGTCTCCCTTCTTTTGTAGAGCCACTCACATGCAGCTGGGCACTAATGGAAAAATAACCAATGATGTTTTGATTAATACTATTTTTTCTATTCCTGTTGATGTAACTCTTCACTTGAATATTTTCCTATATGTCTATGCTCTCCTTGTTTGTTTTGGTGGGTTTTTTTTGCATTACTTGTCAGTCCATTTGTCCTCTATATTTTGCTTCTGTTCAACAATTTTCTTATCTATCAAGACTGGTGTTCCAGTCCTTTATCATTTCCTCTTTAGCTTCTTAAATGTTACCTGTCTTGCTTTGGATCAGAAGTTGCTATTTCTTCTTTACATTATTCCAATCCTGATTGTTGCACTTCTACAGTACATTCCCAATGCTCTTGACAAAAAGATCACTCCAGAGATACAGTGCCTTCAGCTGAAAAGTGTCAGATCCCCATAGCATGGCTTATAGAAGTTGCTAGGCTCCTGTGGGGTTTCACAGAATCTTTTTTGGAAGCTGTTTTACTGAAAATTTTGTGGTACTGCTGTTATGAATTCTCAGTGTATGGGCAAGATGTTTATGCTTTTCACATTACAAGTCTACATAAGAAAAGGTGACATCTTGAATATTGTTATAGTTGTTAAAAAACAACTAAATCTCTCTGTAGTGTGGTTCTGTAACTCTTAAATTTAGTTCATGGGAGATTCCTGTCTTTGTTCAGCACAAAAGCTGAGATGATATTGCCATTTAGTGTATTTCTACAACTGCATACACAGTTATGAATTGTATCCACTTTTGATGATTGCCTTTGGATTTTTAGTAGCTGTAATATTGCAAGCTAAAACTTTTGAAAGTGGACTCTGTAGATACTTTTTATAAATATACATATCCAAAATGTGCCTTTATATTTACGTACCATGTAAATAGTTAGATAAAATCATACATTATATCCAGTTGGTAATGTTTAAATTATGAACCATAAATCCAAGCAAAGATTCATTGAACAATATAGAACATTATTATGAGTATATGTTATTATTTGACTAGTCTTTAGGATTTGTAGAAAACTCTAGGCAATTTACACTATTTATTCAGCTGGAATAAAGTGCCCCATGAAGCAGAGGTCTGCGTTAAGCAGAGGCCAAAATGTGCAGTTAAGAGGCAGGCTATGCTAACCTAGGCTCTGTACCATCTCAGATACCTCCTTATCAACTCCACCTTCAAGCAGACTACATTTGTGTTTTCTTGCAGAGCCCATACAGACACAACATATTAGTCAAACATGTTGCCTTTCATATCCAAATCATAAATCTATAGCAGCTTAAAGATATGCAACACAATTAGTATTTGTGTTGTTAACAGTTTCATGAAATGTTCTGAGAACAGAGATACTAAGTTGGAAGTGTCAGATGTAAGAACAGTCATTGGTGTGAACAGGAGGTGGTGATGACTGGATATGCAATCAGTCTTAGGACTCCAGAAATTGTAGCAGATCACCAGCTAAATGGATGCTGACAGAGGTATGTGGTTGTGAAGCATCCTTCACAGGAATGTTGTACATTAAAATCAGCTCTATCCTCCACTCAGTTCTTCTGCTTGGACTTTTCTGAAGACTGAGGACTAAAAACACTGTTGAGAAGAGCAAAACTGAACGGGGAAATTATGACAGTCTTCAGAATGCTGTGTGGAGAAGATTGGAATTAATTTATCCTTGTCCACTGGGACTGGGACAAGAAATAATTGATTAGTATTTCAGCAAGAACAGTTAGGATAGACACCAGAAAAAATAAAAGCTTTTTGACTGTAGGATAATGAAGTGCTGACATGTGTACAGAGAGACTGTGAAACTGCTAATACTGGAGGCTTCTAAGAAAAAATTAAAAGTGGTCACAAGTGGTTTAGGTATAAATGATCCTTCTTGTGGATAGAGGATGGGGATGAAGAGGCTATTTGATGTCTTGAGGTCCCTTACAAGTCTATTTTCTGTGATTCTTATGATAAATCTTCAAAAAGTAAGGTTTTTTTCCCTATGTCATTTCTTACTAGAGGCTAGCTGAGATTGTCCAAGTCCATTTACTTTGTAATCTGAAACAACTGTCACAGCTTTAAATCTTTAATCACACAGAATCATACAGAATTGCCACAGTTGGAAAAGACCTCTAAGATCACCGTATCCAACTGTCAACATCCCCCTTCTCCATAAAATGTGTCAATATCTGTATCACCCATGAGAGCATATCCCAAAGTGCCTCATCTACACTGTTTTTAAATACTTCAAGGGATGGTGACTCTACCACCTATCTAGGCAGCCCACTCCAATGCCTAACTATGCTCTCAATAAAGAATTTCTTCCTCAGATCTAGTCTAAACCTCCCTTGGTGTAACTTCAGGCCATTTCCTCTAGTCCTATCATTGTTCACTTGAGAGAAGAGGCCAGAATCCACCTCCCTGCAACCTTGTTCCAGGTAGTTGTTGAGTGCAATAAGGTCTCCTCTGAGCCTTCTCTTCTCCAAACTAAACATTCCCAGTTCTCTCAGCCTATTCTCATAGGACTTGTTCTCCGGACCCTTCATCAACTTAGTTGCCCTTCTCTGAACCTGCTCCAGTCTCTCTTGTAGTGAGGAGCCCAGAACTGAACACAGTACTCAAGGTGTGGCTTCACCAGTGCCAAGTACAGGGGCACAATCACTTCCCTTCTCTTTCTGGCCACACTATTCCTTATACAAGTCAGGATGCTGCTGGTCTTCTTGGCCACCTGGGCACGCTGCTGGCTTACATTGATCCGGGTATCAACCAGTGCCTCCAGGTCTTTCTCTGCTTGGCATCTTTCCAGCCACTACTCCCTAAGTCTGTAATGTTGCATCGGGTTGTTGTGATCAAAGAGCAGAATCTGGCACTTGGCCTCGCTAAACCTCATTTTATTGACTTTGGCCCACTGGTCCAGCCTGTCCAGATCACTTTGCAGATCCTTCCTGCCCTCAAGCAGACCAACACTCCCACCCCATTTGTCATCTATAAACTTAGTAAAGAAGCCCTCAATCCCCTCATCTAGATCATCAGTGCAGATATTGAACTGATCCCTGGGGAACACCACTGGTGAGCAGTCGCCAACTGGATGAAACTCCATTGATTACAACCCTCTAGGCCCTGCCATGCAGCCAATTTCTGATGTAACAAAGAGTACACCTGTCTACGCCATGAGCCACCAGCTTCTTGAGGAAAATGCTGAGAGACACTGTCAAAGGCTTTACTAAAGTCCAGGTAGGCAACATTTACAGCCTTCCCCTTGTACTCTAGAGGTCACATAGTCATAGAATAAGACAAGGTTGGTCAGGCAGGACCTGCCTTTCCTGAACCCTTGCTGGCTGGGCCTGATCCTTTTCCTGTCCTGCACTTGCCTGGTGATTGCATTCATTATGATCCGCTCCATAATTTTTCCAGGCACTGAGATCAGGTTGACAGGCCTATAGTTTCCTGGGTCCTCCTTCTGGCCCTTCTTGTAGATGGGTATCACTCTGGCAAGCATCCAGTCATCTGTGACCTCCCCTGTTAACCAAGACTGTCAATAGATTATGGATAGAGTCTTGGTGAGCTCCTCTGCCAGCTCCAATACTTTTGAGTGAATCCCATCTGGCCCCATGGACTTGTGGGTGTCCAGGTGCCATTGCAGGTCATTAACTTCTTCCTCCTGGATTATGGGGGAGTTGTGCTGCTCTCTGTCCTTAAGCACACTTAAGATTGAATGAACCTTCCCCTTACAGAAAAAGATACAGTGAGCGTAAGATTTAACTAATGTGAGAAATGTCAGCTATGGCCCTACACAGTCCTATACGGGTCAGTTTGACCCATTTGTCCCTGCCAAGTGTGACATGGGGTTCTACTTGTTAAATGCTGCCATCAGCTATTCATCAAAATACATATCAAAGGGCTGGTCATTCTCCAGGCTTGTTCTAGTAGGCAAAGCTACTCATCACTTCAAGTCCTAACTCTTAAAAATTCTAAAAATAAAATAAAAGGCCAGTGCTCCAAGAAACTTACCATATGGAAAGGATATATTATAATAGCATCCTACTGAAAATTTTGAAATACACCCAGCAAGCATACATATAAATCAACAGTCTCAGGGAAGACACTGTTCTAGGAGAAAAAATGCAGCATGACCAGATGGAAGTCTAATGCTATTTAATCCCATGCTGCTACATCAGAACAAAATTCTTAGGTGTCACTGTGGAAAAATGTTAATGATTTGCTATAAAATCGTATAAAAAGTGTGCTGGGCATGTTAGTAAAAGGATATTATTTTCAGTGTTTTTGTCCCACACTATCTCTCTTCAGCTATATATTTTCCAAGGTAGCAGAGTTTTATTCATGTAAAAGCTTTCAACAGAAATAGCAAAATAATTTCATATAGTCTGTATTTATACTAAGATTCATAAAAAGCATTCATAATACAGTCCAAATTCTCCCTCAGCTTCTCCTGGATCGTTGAATAGCTTTCAGATTTTGCATAGAAAATATTTGTATGCTTTAACTCAGAGGTAGCACTGAGATACGTCCTTGTTTCTGTGTAACAGGTACGATTTTTAAAACTTCCCAGCCATTAGATACTATAGATGCCAGATCCATAGCCTCTTTTCTTAAACTTTGTTGTTTTCAGGCTTGCTTTCTTTCAGTGGTTCTTCAACAACCTCCAAAATAATCAGACACTCAAATCTCTAGCACTTTGTCACATTTTCCTTTGAATTTTTACCTTAAAAACTTCTGAGCTCTTTCTCCCTAATCCTTTTCTTTGTTTAGCATGTTAACTTTTGACGTTTGAACTAGATGTGGTTGAGGGTTTGAAAGACTTTAGAGACCTGTGCCCTAAGCTAATTCCTAGTCAAGTTTCTACTTTTTTGTGATTCAGTCACAGAGAAAATATATTTATTTAGACACCAAAGGGAGAAAGCTGGTGTCAAGGATGGGAATTCTAGTAAGAGTCACTAGAATCAGAAAATCTGTGTTAATGTCATCTTCTTAATCCAAACCAAAAATTCTGATCCTGTAAAGAGGGCTACTTGTACTTGAGTTATCGACCTAATTCGATATTTAAAGAAAAATTATTGCTTGTGTTGTTTTTTCTTGAATGATCCTTTCTTTATCTGCAGTTCAGATTTAATCTAATTATTTTCGTAGGAAGTATTATTATCAATCATAGCTTATGATGTATCAGTGCAGATGGGTTACCCCCTTAACTTCTTGGTATTTTCTTACCAATTTAAAAAAAATTGAAAAAAACCCCATACCAAAACAACATGAATACCTAGTCATTTTAATTATCAGTTGCATAGTCTAAGAAAAAAAAAAAAAAACTTTATGCTTTTTTCATTACCCATTTTTAACCAAAGTTGGAGTTTTTTTGTTTTATTTTTTTGTTAAAGGGAAATCAAATTCTCATGTGAGTATCGACAAATCAGTCAATCTTCTAGAATTTCTCTGTACAGAGGTCATTTGTGCAAAGCTAAAAAGGAAGAGAAGGACAATTGATGGCTTTTATTTTATTTTCAACATTTTTTCAATTCAGCTGAAATTCTTCAAAAACTTGTTTTGCATGTTTTCCTTCTCATTCTGATTTGCCACCAGTTTCCATTCTCAAACTTTGTTTAAAATAAAGACTGCAAGTTCTAGTTCTCCTTAATTTAAATTGAAGTAGTTTGTATTTTGATGTGCTTGGTCTAATGACTTTTGCATTGGTGTATTTTGTAGATAAGCAGCATAAAATCATCCCTGAGTTGGGAAGTGCCTATGGTGTAGAAATAAAAAGGAAAGGCTTGCTTCTAATCTCTGTGAATTAATGGCTGGCTGACTGCTGTGGTGTGAGGGTCAATATCTGTTAAAACATTTTCCTGTAGAGTAATGGCAGGTGGCATCTGAATTACTGAATACTTACATATTTTAATCCTATTAAAAATATTTACTAAATTAAAAATAAATAATAAAAAAAGATCAACCTGCACCTTATTATCTGTGTCACTTCCTGAGGATTTTAAAAACTTTTATTTAGCAGTAGCTCTGTGCCTTTCTATTGTTAGAAAAAATTAGTAGCAGGACAACTTTAGTGATAGAATGGTAATAAATACACCATGTTAAGTTGGGTGATCCTAAAGTATGGGTAAGATGAAGGTGAGCTTTTGGGGTTTTCCTGTGTTTTCCTTATTTCTATGTTTCTAGTATATCACTTTTACTTGTATCTTCTAGATACTGCTCCTCATGTTGACTTAAGTGGTAGCTAAATTAAATACAGATTACTCCTATAATTTTTAAAGTTTCCTAGGTCACTTCTGCTGTTCTTCTCTGGATTCTGCTGTATTATTTTTGAGATGAATACATACCCGCTGAGTGGTAGTCAAGTACATTGAACATACAAGTTGAAGTGAGTGCCTACTATAAATACATAAACAAGTTTTATATTGTTGTTACAGCCGCTATCCTAAAGTACTGGATTTTCTTATGCAGAGTCACCATTGCAGGATTTATACTAACTTGTGGTTACCATAGATAGATGTGAATGGATAGTTTATTTTCTTCATTTCTCAACTGTAAAATGCTGTGCCATGGATTGTCAGGTTTTTTTATTATTTTCGATTAGCTTTACATATGAGTCATCTAAATAAATTGTGTTCTGTTAATACCTTTTTCTGAGGTTTTCATAATTATATTCAAAATAAAATTCAAATGTGAGAATCTAGAGAACTTTTGCTGTTAACCTACCTCCATGTTGTGAAATAGTCTTTTGTTCTTCCATTATCTAACTGATTTTACTACTGGTGAATGTTTAAGTCTGATTTTGGTATGAGTTAGATTTTTGAAGTTTTTCACAGGAATTTGCAAATTAAAACACATCCATCAGCTCTTCTTGGCTGCTGTTGTATAATACCTAGCATTATTGTAGGGCAAGTAAAATTTGTGTTCTTATATATACTTTTTACTCCACTTCGTTTGTCTTGTAGAAAAATACATGGTTCATTGTTGTATCACTTCAATTATTCCCCCTTCTCCCCAAGTGTGTCAGATGCATTGTGTATTTCACTTACATCTTCTGCTGTGAGTAAACTACACAAATGAAACCATGGTCCTTAGGAAGTCAAGGGGAATTTTGTCATTAAGTTATGTGAAATCTGGATTTCATCCAGGGAAACCATTTGTCTTCATGTCTTTGGCCTTCTTTCGTTTCTTATTCTGCCTTCAGTTACTCCTAATCACTCCTGATCTCTGTCTTTCGTGTGCTTGCTTAAAGCTGCATTTTTCAATTTTAGTTCATTAAAATATTTTTTCCCAATGAGACAAGGAATTCTGTCAGATCTGAAATCTTTTTACTAGATCTTTGAAAATTTGTACAGTGTTAGTAGTCTACAATGTTAACAAAATTGTTGATTTTGAAGTCCAGAACCTTGTTATCTGTGCAAATACCAGCAAGAAAATACTTCCTCAGTTCTGACAGGACTAATTGGAAATGCCCTGTTTAACTATAAGTTTCTAAGTGATTTTTAAAAGGGTTTGATGTTTTGTTTTTTCTTTAAGCAAAATCTTAATGGTTTCATTTGTTCTTCTTTTTTTCTCCAAAATCCAAAAGATGCAGATGAAATCACATTTCCCTTTCAGATTTTAGGCATCACATCTTCAGTCTTCCTCCACCAGTACATTGTACCTTCACTCACTCCTTAGTGAAATGAGGTAGTGCACCAGCAGCAGCCTGACAAGGGTATGTGACAATAGGACCTCCTCAATTTCTTGCTGGAAGCTAGAGATTTGCATATAGGCATTATTTTATCTAGAAATAATAGCACTTCTTCAGCATTTCAGTATATGTGATAAATACATGGGAGAAGTGATTCCTGATGTTCAAGGAAAAATAATAATGGATTTTGTGACAGTTGCAGCATTACTGAATTTGTATTTAATTACTCGTCTAATACGCTTTCTTCCCTTTCTCAATATTTGGATTAGGATCTCCTTAAATGGCTCTACATATTCACATCAATAAACAGTTCACTTCTACTTAAGAAAAATAATAAACTTTTTTGTAATAGCGTGAAATTGTAAAGAGACAAAGTAATAGAATTAAATATATTGAAACTACTGTAGGATTTGAGGATTTGTCTCTATTTGCCTAGCAAAGCATAAAAATAAAAATTCTAGATTTGAAACTGTGAGTTGGAAAGGAGAGCTTTTCTTTTTAAACTGCTATAGTATATCCTACAGACCTAGAGCTGTACTGGCAAGATGAGCTACAGATCTTCCTAAAGAAATACTGGTCCAGTTCTACCAGGAAAAAAAAAAGGGGGGGAGGTTGGAAGCCAAACAAACGGGCTAGCTACTACATATTTAATGTAGTGATTGCCTTTTTACCAAATAATATTTGGTGAAAAATGTTTTAATTGAGAAGTTTAACGGAAGTCAGAGCTTCACAAATATTGTCAGACAGAAATAGTTGTAAATAATGTGTTTCAATAAGTTAAACTAGGAAAATATTTTATATAAAGTTAGATGTTAACACAGAACAGTCTTTAGAAAGCCAAGATGTTTCAGATAGAAATAAAGATTTTAAATGTTCCTCAAATAATAAAATATAGACATGTACAGAAAGAATTAGTTTGGTCACAGTATTCTTTGTGCTTTATTATCTTACCACGTTGACTTGGACACAAAATTTTCAGGCTTCCACAATTTGAAGAAATCTGTAGCTGTGGATCTTTTTAATATTTTCTTCCAAAATATACATGGGACACTTCACATAACTGAATCAAATTACACTTGTAATTCAGGGTGCCTACAGCATGAAAGAATTTGGAACAGTGTGGGCAATAAGTAAAAATGTGAATAAAAATTGCAGGTGTCTAACGTAAAAAGTTATACTGGAAATTTAGGGTTCTATGAAAGATATTGTATAACACAAATACAACATGTTCTGGTTTATTCTTTCCATTTACTGTAGCCATAATCAATGTAATTGAAGTAGAGTTGATGGAGAAATAGTACAGTTTGGAAAATATCTGCAGACTAACCGATTGGTTTAGAAGAAGAAATGTTTGTGGGCTTCAGGCTGCCTACAGACTTGTTAGGAAGAATGGGTCAAATTAAATTATTTTGTTTGGGAAAACAGTCAAAGTTGTTTGGGAGAAACCTGATTTTTATTACTTTAGCTTTAAAAATATTTCTTACTTTCAGAGGTAAGCAAAATCTTAAATGATCATCATAGTATGTCATGCCATATATACTTCAGGAATTGTTCAGTCCCAAAGATTCCTTTGGGATAACTCTGTTCAGCTGAGTTCCAGAAGATTAGTCATCTCTATATAGTTCTACATGAGGTCATTGGTAAAGCTACTGAGTCAACAGTATCAAAATTAAATTCTCATAGAAAATAAGTCTGAGACTGACTTAAAGACATGGTCTAGTTGATTGCCTTTTGTGCCACTGAACACCAGAGAAAGTCCTTAGTGTTACTAGGTGTCTAGGTCACTGCAGCAATACAAAATACTTTCAGGTGTAACCCAGCAAAAAACCCTCACCCTTTCATGATTTGAGACTGGTTATTGAAACCTTTATGTGGCATAAAAATGCAGCAAAAGATCTTAAAAAATCCCCAAACAAAACAAAAGTACATGACTTGCTGCAGACCATAGGCTTGGTTACAAAGCTCACAGTAAGCATATTGGCCTAGGCAGCTCTCAACATCTACCACCTCTTCAATTCAAAGCCAGGAACTGTTTGTTCAGTGCTGGTCATTGCATTGACTGCACCTCTCAATCATGATGTCCTACAGCACTGTCCCTTAAATGATTTTAGCAGAAATTAAAGATTTTGGATGGATATGGGCAACAGTGATTAGAGGACCCAAATCTAAACTATGGAATTTATTCCACTGAGGATACCAGCTGAGGGGTTTGCAGCACTTTTCCATCTGCTTTCAGAATTAAACACCAAACCCTTGCCTTTTAAATTTTTTTTCTGAAATTAACTAATTCCTTTTTTTCCTTCCTTAGAAATGGTTGAAAGAAGTTCAGGGAAACTTAAATTGTGTAATCTCTGTTTGGAAGAAGGAAAGTTCTCAGGGTCTTTGTATTTTTAACTCAGTGCTGCTGGTTATAAAAGGCATTCTCTGACTTTGTATTTTTTATTCAAAGCCTGTACTGAGAACAATATCTACTAACCATATCCCAGTCTTGTTTATTGTAATTATTTATATTTTGTTGTCCTGTGTTCTCACTGCTGTTTTGCAGGATTTGCAATCCCTTTACATTAAAGCTGATGTGACACAAAACCTCTGTAGAAAACATGCTATCCATAATTGAGAATATTGTATCAAGTATCTTTTCTCCTTGTTGACACCAGCTCAACTCAATTTAATTAAGAAATCATGTACTCGGTTATAGGATCTGGTTGTTTTCTCGTCAGCAACAGCATGCATTCTAATGTTTAAAAGTTGAATGCTACACTTGTTTTGTTGCTGTTGCCTAGATTTTAGCAGGATTTTAGTAGCTATTACACTGAACAAGTTTTCCCAAGGCAGAATCAGGCTAATCTTGAGCAAAACTCAAAAGACAAGTTCCCCTTCCATCACACAAGTTACTGAAAGCTTTGGGAATTTGGCTTCATCTCTAAATATTTGGAAGTTTCTTTATACAGTCCTTCCTAGTATATATTTATCCCTCAGCTGCTTGTTCTGTTATCTTTCTTTTTCCTTTGAAGCCTCAAAGCTCCTCTCCTGTAGCCTTCAAACAGTCTTCATGAGGCTTCTGTGAGTGTCCAGCAACTGTTACCTGTCTCCTGGCACTTGTTCCAGTTAAATTTTATAAATGATTATGTCTTTAAGGATATAGTATACATCAGAGAATATGAGAACATGAAGTTTGCCAGTTGCAGGAGTGAGAGAAAAATTTCCATGTGAAGTTGCAAAGCATGTGGAACAGTGAATGTTGAAAGCAGCCACAGAGACAGAGAAACTTCATGTTGTGTAATCTGTGAGAAAGGAAGAAGTAATGTATTGAGATGAGCAAAGAGATCTGCAAGTTATTAGGATCCTTCTGTTATATTACAAAGGTCTCTCACAGACAGTGTCATTTTGAAAGTGCTGGGGTACAAGGAAAATGTTACTTTTATAACAGTAGATCCACCAGTTGTAAAGAAAGTGATCCATGGTAATTAGTATGTTCATTTGTTTATATCTTTATCAACAAATTCTGTGAAAGCATTTGGCATTGCCATATTTTACTTTTGTCCTGCTGAAGGCATCTTGCCTCCTGTTTGTTACATTGCACTGTTGCTCCAGATTTGAGGTATTTTGCCAGCACTTGTTATATACGAGACAGCCATTTTCATGAGGGCATTTAGACATGATATAATACTACTTGCTAAGAGATTACTTCATCATCCCATTATTCTACCAAAGAGTGATCAGTGACTGAACTCCCTTCTCACAAATTTATGTCTAACCTCTTCATAAAAGCCACCAAGGATAGTCCAATGCTACCCAAGTAATATGATCCAGTGCTTCACAGTCTGTGGTGATTTTTAACTTCGGCATCTTACTTGTTGCTCTTTCTATAACCTTTCGTTCAGTCTTTCTTCATACAACGCTGTTTCCTAAACTTCTACCTGAATTTACTAAAGTTGACATGTATTCACCATACCAATGTGCTTGCGTTATCTCCCAAGTTGTTGGTATCTGTGAATAAGTAGCTATTCTATCTTCAATGTCATTAATGAAAAATACTTTCTATGTACAATAGATAACTTGATATTATATCATAACATACAGAAAGTCTTCAGGTTATGGATGTATTGAACAATTTAAAAGGTGGGTTTTCAAATCTCATTTTGCTTATGGAAAAGAAAAAAAGAAAGGGAGGGTTTTGTTTTCATATATATTTCGTATAGTTGGTTTCTTCTCAGTACATACAAAAAGTGCTATAAATGCAAGATCCTTTACCTTTCCATCCAACAACATGCCTCAAGTCTCTTGTATTGGGAACCCCAGAACTGGATGAAGTGCGCCAGGCAGGATCTCCTGAGAGTTTTAGTTTGTTTCACAGCCTACAATACAACTGGTTTAACTGGGTTAACATAGTTTATGTCCAGTTTTTCACCCACCCAGGTCCTTCTCTGCAGGGCTGCTCTCAAATCCTTTCATCCACCAGTCTATATTGATATTGGGGATTGCCTCACCCCAGGTGCAAGACCTCATACTTGGCAGTATTGAACTTCATGGGTTTCATGTGGGACTGTTCCTCAACCCTGTCAGGCTCCTGCTAGATGGTCTCCCTTCCTTCATGCAGATCAGCCACACCACTCAGCCTGTCTGCAGACTTGATGAGGGCACACACAATCCCTCCGGCTATGTAATTTATGAAAATATTAAATTGTATTGGTCCCAGTGCTTAAGGGACACCGGGGATGAGGGGATATGGTAACTACACTAGTGCACAATCTTGGGAACAACATGTGGGCCAGAATATTGTTATAATAGTTTTACAGCATCTGAAAGTATTATATCATGATTATATAATGTTAAAAAACATTGAAGACTTCAATCATAAACTTAAAATTCTGAAGAAAATATCAGAAAATTAAAGCTTAAATGGAGTTCAGAAATGATCTCTTCAACACTTACAAATGTGAAAAAACACAACCTTATCAAAGGTCCCTTAAATCTCAAGGCACATAATTACTTGTATTGACTTAAAAAGGGATGAATGGGTTTTCTGCCCCTTTCAGGAGACATTGTTCAAATGTTTCTCAGTGATAAAAGTAATTTCTAAATGACCCCACATTCCCTTGCAACATATCTTCCAAACAAATAAGAACAAATATACTTAAATTTAGATGAAGACTGAAACACCTTGTTGCCTGTGGGTCCTAGTAGTTTAATTCAAATTCAGTGAAGTCTACATTGATGTGGGGTCCTGCATGACCCCAACTCACTCTGGGGTGTTCCAAACCTCAGGTGTCTGCTAGAAACATTGCAACAGTGAGACATGAGAGATTAGGCTCAATTTCCATGTTTAATCTTTATGGTAGGGTTAACTTTGCAAGGAGAATCAATCAGTATGTCTTTTCTTTATTATTTTACAATTACTGTGTACTGGTATGTTGGATGATAATCAGGACAGTGATCCAGTAATCCTTGGATAGTAATCTTTATCTGCTTTCTACCGGTAAGGAAGTCCTGTGTTGTAGCTGACTGC
>NC_092422.1:172131025-172146025 GCF_036169615.1 Heliangelus exortis
TTGCAACATACTTCTTGTAAGATACATGGTTAATTACATATCTAAGAAATGATGGAATAGAAAATGATGAATGTGTCGATACTAAATCTCTGATAATCATGAGAAGCTATAACTGAGCCATTGAAACTGAAGAAAACAAACCAACACAAATTAATGGACTCTAGTTACAGAAAGTGCTGTATGCTTTAGTAAGATGTTGCCAAAAACCTTTCCACAATTTCTTCTTTTAGGAAGTGTGAAGGCTGGGCCAGCAAATAACAGGCAGACAATCTGACTATTAACATAAATTGAAATATTATATTGCAAGTTTTACCGTTTCTACTTGAAGCAATTGAAGCCTGAATGAATCAGTAGTACAAACATTCAGAAAGAGCAAGAAATTAAGAATAGGCAAGGAATAAAGGGAAAGTAAAATCTTCTAGTGTAAAAAAAAATCTCTTTGCTGAAATTTTAAGTGTTACAGAATTTTTGTCTTGTGTAGTCAAGCAGTAATAATAGGGGATGCATTTATTGTTAGAGTCCAATTTAAAACCCTGCACCTGAAACATCAGTAAAATCTGATTTCCTTGAGAAAAGAGGGACAATATACTACTAAAAGTTAAATACTTTATTAAGTTGCTGTATCAAAGACTAATATTCCCATTATATTCTCTTCATCTGTGTCAAATCAAAGCTGAAGCAAAAACAAATGGTAGAAGTTTTTTTGTTTTATTTTACTTTAATGCCACTTGTGTTGGTAGTAAGTAGTGTGGTCATCACAGCCTTTCAGAAGGTTCTTACCACTTCCTTGCTGAAGTCCAGAACACCTATTTCATGCACCAGAGCT
This sequence comes from Heliangelus exortis, assembly GCF_036169615.1. Lineage (NCBI taxonomy): Eukaryota > Metazoa > Chordata > Aves > Apodiformes > Trochilidae > Heliangelus > Heliangelus exortis. The sequence continues at coordinate 172,131,852 of NC_092422.1, forward strand.
TGGATGATATTTACCAAAATCTACAACATCAACCAATTATTCACATTTTTACAGCAAGTATCTCACAAAAATAAGGTTACGCTGTAATGTTCTGTATGCTTTTCATTTTTTAGCAGAAATTATGTTTTCCATTTGGACATTGTCATCTCATTTTTTCCCCTCAGCCCCTATCAAATTAAGATTGTTTTTTTTCAATACAGTAGCATTAATATGTGTATCTATATATGTGTGTGCATATATATATATGTAGCTTTAAAATAACTGGGTTTGTGTGAATCTGAATCAAAACAAGATCTAGCTCTACAGTTCATTTTGTATTTCAGTAGCATCTTTCATGTCTTTAAAGAAGTCTTGTACTGAGAAAGGAAAAACAGATTAAGATTTTCAAGGTCTTTCTGTTGATTCCTTTTGTCATATTTCTTTTTTCCCGTAAAATGAATATAGATAGATCCAGTACAGAGTAGAGGGGAAACTTGTGCTTCACATAACAGGCAGGTCTTCAGACTTTGTTTCTGGATTGTTTTTTGTTTATTATACAAGAATATAGGGCAGGCTCTGAAATTAAATATTTATGTCATACATACAGTTTTATCCTATTTTTGTTTTCTGAGATTGGTAATAAGCCAAGTGTTTTAGTGACTGAAGGGTATTTTAGTGCCTTATCATCATTACCCCCGAGCCAGCGATTCTTTACCTACCAGTAAACTTCTGTAGTCAGCAGAAACACATAGTAAATGAGATTCAGTAGATGCTCGAGTCCATCTGTGGATGTTAATGGCCACTGAATGCAGGACTTGTCAGCATTGAGCTGGAGTCCTGGGACATGGTAGGGGTTCTCCAGCCACCAGCTGTACCTTCCATTCAGCTTCATGGTGTCATCCTTGGATGGATTTTCTTCTTCTGGAAAGCTCCATACGTTGTGCCATTAAGTTCAACTAGAGGATGTGCTCAGATGAGGGGAAAAAACACCACGAAGCAAAAAGAGATTCTTACGTCAAGATTTGTTCTGGTTTTCCCATGCTTATGTTATTTAACAAGCCACTCCATGTTCCTCTGTAAGGTACTTCTTAATGCTTGAGAGGCCAGTTGATGTAATTTTGGTTTTTTGACAAGTAGATACGTCTTACTTGAAAACTGTGTTAACATTTTCAGATTTTAATTTCATTTTTATGTTCTTTAAGGTAAGAAATATTATAATAGCATCATCTTCTTGATTGCTAGACAGACAAATGTGTTGATTTCTAGTGATAATCACACAACTGCGTGCCCAGTTGCAGCGTTAATTCAGAATGGACTTGATGTAGAGTACCTCTTCTCCCCCTTTCAGGAGGTGGGATATTTGTTAAATTAATCAGGTGGGAAGAGACAACAGATTGAATAATTTCAAATAGTAGAGTAAAGGTATAAAGTCAAGTGGAGAAGGAAAGCGAGGTCTGTGAGACCAAGCAGCAAGTACAGGATGGAGAAATCAGAAATGGCATTTGGAGATAAATCAGTAGGACAAATTAATTAAGACAATGAACTGGAAGAAATTTCATTTACCTGAGAGCCTAAAAAGAAAAGAAAACAAAAAATAAAATGTAATCATATTGTGTGCTTACTTGCTTCTTCTTCTTCAGATGATATTATCATATACATGAATATGTTTCACGAAAAAAGAAGTATTATGGAATCCCCAAATAAAAAAGGCTTTTGTGTTTTAATTATGCCTTTTTCCTTGAGGTGTCAAGTTAGTTCTCAAGAACTGCAGTGTATTCCAGAAACTAGAAGGAGCATAAAGTGACTTGCAAAGCCAAATTAACCAATATCTCTTAAAACTTGTGGGGTGTTATCAAGGATTTGGGAGGTGGCAGTGTTTCACCCTGTCCCAGGACCTTTCATACAGTGCTAACTTAGGCCAGACATAGACAGGGGCTCCATTTTACCCCTCAACCACACAGCACAGTTTAGAATAGAAAATTCAAATTTTGGAGACAAGTTTCACATTCACAGTAATACTGGCTAAATGCAAGCTATATGTTCTCCTTTCTTATTCAACTAAGTTTTCGAAATAATGTTTAATCTCTTCTTCAGCAAGTTTGATTTCCTGATCCTTGCAGCCATGAACAAAAGCTAAAGCTTTGAAAGAACAGAGCTACTAGGAAAAATTTAAATTACCTATCCTGATATTTTCAAACTGCTAATTCTTCTAATTTGTGCACTGTGAATGCATGTTCCATTCTGTATTTTTTTTTTATGCTTCTCACTCTGTACTTGTAATTTCATACATAAAGATGAATCTGCAGCACTTTGTCAGAGGAAATTATCCACCAACAAAAGCAGTAGCTGTATTTTCAACACAGAATCAACAAGCATGCAGAACCACATTTCAACTGCAATACTCCATTACAAACACAGTTTCCCACTTAAGCTTGAACAGAGGAATTCCTTTCCTCAGCTACTCCAGCTGGCTCTCAGATCAGCCTCTGAAAAGTCTTTCCTTACCATTACAGAAGCAATCTCATGTTGAGTAGGCACAAACCAGAGCTGAGATAACAATTTGATCTCATATTTAAAAAAAAACAAAACCCAAAACACTTTGAAAGACCACCTTTGTCAAATAGTTTCTGACTTTCTGAATGTGAGTGGCCTGCCTTTTTCCTCAGCAACCCAATGGTTTATCTCCTGGAATTCTTTTGATGTTCCAGGTCAGCTTGGCCTTCTGCTGTCTCCTCAAAATCAGGGCCATTAGCCAAGTCAGAGACCTGTACTACACTAGATAGATGGAGATCTGAGCAGCATTCAGACTGCTTTTTTGAAAGGTGCTTATCTATATAAGTAGTAAGATGCTCACTGTAATGCCAGGTGGACAGGCTGGTTGCAGGGGCTGTGGCAAGAGGGAAGAGGGGGAGGAGGAGGAAGTGATTCCAATGAGGTGGAAGTTAATTTGACATAGGCAAACAGCTGTTTCCCTTAATAAAAAAACCACATAATTGAGGCGAATTCTGCTTTCTTACAAGTTTTGTTATGAAAGGTTCAAACATCTTTGTGTGAAGTACAAGTACGGTGCTAGTTGACACCTCCTAGTTATTGGTGTATACATTCTATATATAACTTCTTTCCCTTCATACAGCAAGATTGTAACAGCTCTTTTCATTAAAACAGAAATTCTAACACCAATGTGTTTTTTGCTTGGAAATTTAGTTAAAAAAAAGCATATGGATTTTTGTTCTTTTTTTGTTGATCAAATATTATTCAATTAATTAGAACAAATGACACAAAAGCTGTCAGCGAATATAGGAAAATCAAAATTAAGCACAACAGAGTGAGTGAGCAAGGACTACACATTGTTTTTCACCTCCCAAACACTATCTTTTTAAATCTTTGCATGCAAGATAGTATCTTCTTTACAAGAAAAGACTAGTAATTAGAGAATTAGGAAGATCATCATCTAGATCCTCTATTTGAAGAGAATCAGAATAATGTAATCACAAACAATTAAAACATATTCACATACATGTGAGAAATCTACACAAGGAATGAAAAATCATGAAGTGGTGATAAAGGAGAGAAGAGTATTTTAATTGCATCTAGTTTTCTTTGGATTACACAGCTTTGTTTTATTTATTGTATTATTCTACCTGGATTTCACTTTTTGACTGTATTTTTCATAATTTCTCATGATTGTCACATTTATAACTTTTCAGTTGCTTAACATTATTCCACTAAACTTTCTTTTCTAGAAAGTCAGAAGTCAAAAGAAAGACTATTTGAAAAGGGATTGTGTGTTTCATCATTAAATGTGACATCATTAAATTATGACATTAAATGTGTCGTAAGTGTAGGCTGACACTTTTCAGTCAGGCGTTTGGAAGTCTGGACCCAATTAACGGCCCAATAAGGCTGAGATGCACACCCCTTGCCAAGGCCTGGGCACTCATGTTCATAGTCATGCTGTTGGTTTCTCTGATGTTGCAACACATAAGACCTCATTTATAAGATAAGAATGCTACATTTGGAAATAATATGGTGTCTCTGAGGTTTTGGACAGCAGAGTTACATGGTGTGGCTTTTCATTGCTGTTCAGTGCAGTTGAATGTTCAGAGAAACAAGGAGGTATAAATGCAACAAATTTAATGAGATGCCAAACCCCTAAGTGGTTGCACCAAAACTTGTGGCTATAAAATGTGTGTGCAAAAAGCAGTCTCATGTTGATGGCAGAAACCAAAATACACAACTCTGCTCATGAGTGATGAGGTCTAAAACACCTCTCTGATGACTGGAACCACATTGTGTTTTTCCATCCCTTAAACTGAACTTTTTGCATTGCAGCTGGAAGAAACTCTTTTGAATCAACATGATGGTCCTTAAACATGGGGAAAAGAAGGAAAAGTAAATGTTACATGCCTTTGAGTGCATTTTAAAGGGTACCATGTAGAATTTATGCACTGAAAATCGGATGCTACCTAGTCAAGCAGAAAGAGCATGATGTCTGATCATATAGTCATCAGAGTTTCATTTTTCTTTACCAAAGTGCTTGTAGACTATCTGTCTGATCATCACCTGAGACCAGCTAATGCAAAAATTAATCTTTCACATATCCTAACTGCTTCTGTGCTCTCCTAGGCTACTTTTAGTGTTGAATAACAGAGATAAATTCAGTGTACAAAACTATTTCTCAGTAGAGAATTTAAAAGTTGATGGTGGCTGATAAATACTAGAACAATTTTTAATCAGGTAGCATATAAATCCCTTTTTCTTCTTTATTCATAAGTCAAGAACAAAATGATCTTTTGTCCTGTTGCAGTCAACAAGAGAAGCTATAAGTACAGGGAAGTACCTGCTGGGATAACGCTGCTTTCACTTTGTTTTTCATTCCATTTGGCTTGCTCTCCCTGGACACTCTCATGATAAGGCATAGGAAAATGCTTTATTGGCTGGTGAATGAAAGTCCAGTTACACCTCTTCTCCGAAACCACTATATCTCTTCATAAAGAGAGTATAAAAGAAATGGAAGGTTTTGCCTCAGTAAAAGGCTCCTTATCTGTTATAAAAACTAAACCCTTTGGAAGTCGTATAATTTAATCTCAGTTTCCAAGCTTCTGTGCTGCAGCCTATGGTTCTTCCAGGCTTTGTTGTCATACATGGCAGTGCCCATGAAGGAGTAAGAGCAATGATGTACTGCAAAATCTGCAGATCACCCAAAGAAGTCGGCCCTGTGACTACAGTGGCAGTAGGTACTAGCAAGCTGACTCCTGTTCTTACCTCTGCTGTCAGAGTGGTTCCAAAGAATGTTTATCAGTATGGTGATAGGCGCTTTATATATATAAATATAAATATATATATATAAAGGGGAAAGGCTTTCTGGGATAAAAAAAATTTTAAATATAGCATTCATCTGGATTGAGCACCTTACTATCTCAATGAGATTGCTAGGATTGTCTAAGAATTCTCTCTTCTATAGTACAAGAACAGAAATGACTGCGCAATGTACATATGAAGACAGTGATTGTGGCTCCATAATCATAAAATCATAATGTTTTCAGTTAGAAGGGATTGTAAAGATCATCTGCTTCCAAGGCCTTCTTCTAGACCAGGTTGCTGAAAGCCTGATCCAGCCAGCCCTTGAACACTTGGACCTATGGCCCCCTGCGACCACAAACCAAATATTTGTCCATACTGGAGAAAAAACAGTGATGTAGAGAGCAAAGAATGTGAAGAAGGTACCACTCAGCCTGGAAGAGGACTGACACAACATTTATTTTTTTGCTGATGCCTGAGGATAGAGTCTTCTGAACCATATTTCTGGCAGAACATCCTACAGCTTTTAAAGATCAGGGTTCTTCTGCTTAGATATCATACTATTTACTCCTTAATTAAGAACCAAGAAAGTCAGTTTTCAGTAGTATTAGAGATTTGCCATTCTGTGTCTGGAAAAAATAAGTTAAAGCACTCTGCTCCTAACCTATAAAAATGTGTGTCACAAATAAATTGGTTCAAGGACATGGAAACATGCTGAGCAAATGGGTCAAATTTTGGATCACATTAAGAGCTATTTCAGTGCAAGGAAAAAATATATTTGAAAATCCTCGAGTTTAAAATTCCTTGATCCCCAAATGCCATTGATTTTCTCCCTTTCTGTGCTTCTGCTGCTTGCATGATTTTATGGTATTGAAATTCACCCTAGAGAAGACCCTAGGTTCATTCTGCTCCAGACTGTACAAAAACAGTGAAAAATCTGTTCAAAGAACATTGTGAAGGCTTACAATAAACAGATATGTAAGTGTTGATACAACAGGACATAATGAAACTCAGTACATGGAACATTTACAAGGAGAAGTGATCTGGTCATGGACATCAGGAAGATCAGTGGAGGAGCCAGCAATATCACCCAGATTCTAGATGGGGAATCAAGGCTGTAGTCACTACTCTGGTTGCTAGATCTCTTTATACATGATATGACTTATAGCCACAAATGCAAATGTATCAAAATCATTTCCACTCAATTGTATTCTCCTTTGTAAATCAGGTACTAGGAGCTATTGCTTTTGCCATGCACTCAACAGCATCGGTATTAATTGGTCCCATTTCATATTCTTTTTGTCTGACCAATGCAGCTTGACAGTCTCTAATGGGATTTTCAGATGCACACCATGGATTCTTAAGTGATCACTTTTTCTCCCCAAACATATGAGTTCTCTCTTATTCAGACCTGCTTCTACACCCTTCTGATACCTAATTTCCAAGCACACAATGAAATGCTAATTCTTTTTAATCTGGTTGGGGTTTTTTTCCCTGCCAGTAATTGCAGAAATATCTAAATATATGAGTTAATATAACTAATGTTTTCTCTAAATGCAACTCTACTTTATTCATTCTTTTAAAGCTTATTTTATGAACTAAGCATTTTGTATTTATTGGTACTAGTAAAATTTTACACATTTAAAGGCAAATTAAATATATTGTCTCCACACCAGAGGTCATACTTGGTCCCTATAGTTTGAGCATATTGCAGATAGATGAGACTAATTATCAGGAATCCAGCAAGGACAAAGAATGTGGCTTGCTTGGTGAAAAAGGAATGTTGAAACAATTTACTGAATTCCCCTTGTCCTTTCAACTGACACTGTATTTCTAGGACTACATATCTACGTCCTTGTTGGATATCCTCCATTAAGTTAAGACTAACCTTGCTCCCAAGTATAGCTGTGTTTAAAAAGTACAGTTTAAAAGCCTGTTATGAGCAGCAACTGCAGTTCTGAACAGTGTAGAAAATAATCTGAACTAATCAATATTCTCGTGAAGTTTCTTTATATCCATAAGTGTCCCAATTGTTGTAATGCATTAAACCAGTGGTGCCTCTTAGTGAATAAAGCAGCCTTTCATTCCTGACACGGGAGCATCCTCCCTTACAATGGGATAGGCTTTTTTTCTGATTGTTGACTCAGTACTTCAGTTTATTTACAACTAAATCTCTATTCATATATAATGTCTGTGCATTACTCCATTGTCTGCTACTTTATTAAAAAAAAATGGATCGCATTATTATTTCGGAAAGAGGTAAATTACACAAATACCATCACAAAGCCTGCCGGTTTAATTCTTCTCTGTGTTTATGCAACATTTTCTGTCTCATTTTTTGACCTATCCTAAAGCTAAATTTGATTGTGAGATTATCTAGATACAAGACCACATAGGTTTTTAAAAAGATTTGTAAGGGATATTTGTATGATATTTCAAGTATTCTTTCACAAGTGAGAAAACCCATGTTTATTTAATTCTCTCTATATTTTAAAACAATTAAATCTATTTTATCAATACTGATATTCTATGTATTATTTACTACACAATGAGCAAACCAACAAATCTAAATGACAGTGCCTGTACTCAGATTTGTACTCTACACTTGTGGTGATACAAGTTCAAATATCCTCTTGTAGGTATTGTCTTCAAAGCTGTGATACCTATTGCATGAAAATGCTCTGGCAGACTTTGCTGAGGCTCTATCTTAATCTTAATTCTTTTTCCCTAGCCTATGGATCTTGTTTCTCTAACCTTTCTGCATAACTAAGATGATTGTGTTGCTGTGTCACTCTGCTTGCCCTTAGCTGCACCTTCTCCATTTCTGTAATATCCTGTTTTATAATGGGGTGACCTGCACTGTGCCATTTTCTTAATATGGGCTCATTAGTCTCCTGGACTGTGCTGGGATAATTTCCTCAAATTTCTATTGAATAATCATATCTATACTTTTCCAACATATTGTTTGCTTTTACCTCTTTTTTTGCCTGATAAACTCTACACAAATTAGCTCATGTTTTTTTTCTTTTTTTCCCCAGCAATGTGAAAGCCCTTCTTTTCTCATGTAGAATAGTTTACTTTAAATCAGAGGCATGTGAAAGGTGTTGGGATAATCTTAGTGGTCTCTTTCTTCCTCCCTCCAGAATGCAAACATTCCTCTCTCTGTCTCCTGTCCATTTCCAAATTGCCTCTTCACCCGTTCTCCCCACTCATTGGAAGTCCCTCTTACATGAGACTGAGGAGTCTACAGTGAGTACTGAAAGCCAAAAATTATTTTAATTAGAAGCTACATGAATATGGACAGAGTGGTGGGGACAAGAGCTGCAGAAGAGGATGAAATTGATGGTGGGATGAGAGGAATGCTTTATAAGGAAGCAGAGGAGAAGCCGGTAGACATGAAAATGCTGGAAAGGAGAAGGCAATGCAGATCTGTTGCACAAAACCCCACATTTTTAATATTGGAAATCCAAGAGAAATCACGCCCATTGTTGCTCTGTATCTGCTAACAGTAAGGTTATGCTTCAGTCATACCAACACAGTAAAGAGAGACTGGAGAAGCACAATAGTCATTAGGTCCTCCATAGACCTGGAAGCTGGACTGCCTTCCTGATTGTTGTGAACTGATAGGTAGATCTGGACTTAGACTTGGATCCCTGGCTGAATATTCTAAATTCCATCCTCCCAAGAAAATAAAAAGCACATTTTCAGTGCTGGTCTTTGAGGGGTTTGTGGCACAAAACTTCTGTTATATCTCTTTGACTTGCTAATTTCAGCTGCTAAATCTTCATGCTTTGTGTTTGCATTTTAGTACATGTTCTTTAAGGTACATATTAGTCAGTATCAAAATACATTTATGTTAAGTCACAGTAGCTAGAATATGGGTAGTGCCAAGCAGATTATGCTGTGTTGCTTTTTTGGTAAAAAACACAAGGGAATAACAGCATGAGAGAGATTGGATTGGGAATATCAGTTTGTAGTTACAAATTATGTTTAATTAAAAAATTATAAGAGATTAGCTATACCATTACTTTCTGCAATTTTCACAATCACAACAAAAATATATTAGTGCATTATGCTATCTTATCTTCATGTGTAGTGATTTGTTTAACAGCACTTTGCATAAATTAACAGAAAGCAGAAGAATCTCTACGAGCACGAGGGAATTCACTAGGCAAAATGATAGGGAATCACTTCATTTCCAACCCCACTGTGCAATCCATAAAGAAAATTATGCCCATGCTCTTTACTTTTACTGACACTGGAATGTTGTCACAGAGATTTGGCAGTATGTGCCTTCAAGCAACTGAGCTTGTGAATTAAAAACCCAAGTTTATATCCATGTTGAGTGATAACAGGAGGTGCTGGAATATTTTTTACAGAAAACCTACTTCTTACCTTTTTTAAACCTTTTTTTTTTCTGTTTAAAACTCTTAGTTTCACAGTAGAAACCTGAGCGTTTTGAATATAAATTTAGAAGAACTTCCATTATTTTACTACAAAGCAAATTTTTATGAGAACAGAAAGAGCACCTGATACAGATAAGTCTCTATAACTGAGAAATATCAAACAACAAGGGTAGAACCTGCTAAGAGCATGATAAAATATATATCCCATATTTTTCATGCTTGTAAAATTGGGGTTGTTAACATGCAAAGAAATTTCTGTTTAATGATTCTCCCTGAGATACTTATCTCCACGCCTTTACTGTTTTTTCCCAGTACTGCGTTATTTTTCTTAGAAGCTGGTCCATTTTTAGCCCCTCTGCAGTTTGATCACATCATCAGAGAAGATCCACATCTCAAGTTGTGTCTCCTGTGCAGGACACCACCAATAAGACCATGTACCCACACCAAGTCAGTTTGTGCCATAGCATGGCAGAGGTGGTCTGGTGTGGAGCCATAGTCAAAAGTCTTAATAAGTCCACTGTTTCTTCCATGTAATGGTCAATGAGACACTAAGAAGGTTTTTGATAAAAGAAAAGTCTAATTAAACATACATAGAAAAAAAAAATAAGCCGTTATTAAGCCACTAGCTTAGTGTCTCTGATGTTTGCTACATCTCACTACTCTGGGAGGGCAAAAACTTTTCCTCTTATAAAGGTCCTTGGAGTCATTCATTTAAAGACTATAACCTCCATTTAAAAAAAATTAACCTCAATGCAGCTTTTTTCTAATGGTCTTCTTGGAAAGATGACCACCTCATTCATTCCATTCCCTTTTCTTCTTCTTACTGCTGAGATGACTTCATTTTTCGCTGGCATTCATAAAAATTACTTAACCTTAAAAAAAAGAAAAGGAAAGAAAAACTCTCTGACAGTGCCAGAGTTCATTTATGTCTAAGCTTTATGGAGCTATAATCTAGCTTCTACAGAACAAGCCCCTTGAAGGCCTTCAGAGGTTAAATATCTGTATTTAGATCCTTATCCTCCTATTACTCACTATTCCCATCCATTGCACTTTGAGCACTGGTTATGATTTGCCCTCATATAAGACCCTTGGAACCTTTCCCATTTTTGCCTAATGTGGCTTTCTCCATTGTTCTGACTTCACATTTTCCACTTCCTATTATAACTCAGACATCCATCCAGATAGAGTGAATTTGACAATTCATATCTAAGATCTTATCTCTCTTTTTTTTTTTTCTGGAGATATACCAGATTGAGTTGGACTTTCCTACCTGATAATGATGTGCAATGAATTAGCTAAGTAAAAAGTACCTTACCTCATCTTTTCTAACTGTCCATCTTGCCCTCAAGGCAAAGAGGGGAGACGGCAAAACAACACGAGCTCTGTAAGAGAGGAAGGCACCAGCTACTAAGAGTTATTGGAGGTGTATGTCGAAGGTGGGTATTGGAAGCAAAGGTGTTATAAGAAACACCAAAGGACTGCAGAGAACAGCAAAATGGAATAGAATCAACAGAAACCACAGATTCCTTGTTATGGTGGAGAATACACTAAAAAAAACCTCATGGGGACAGCCAGCCAGTGGGTAACACTGCTTCATCTGGTAGCAGATATAGCATATACTCTACTGAGGGAAACTATTCTGGGAATAGTAGGCTACAGCTGTACTAAAAGGTACACTCTCTTGATGTGAGCTGAGAAACCTGCAAAAAGTTTCTTTTTTAATAAGGGAATTGACTGGCCAGGAAACTACAGGCAATCTATGTGCATTAGCTCTTCATCAGACTGGTCCCAGTAGCTGTGGCCATGTGCGAAAGGAAACCAGTATCTCAAAGGGATTTCTATATGGCAAACATGAAACAATGAACTCTTGGTGTTCCCTCACAAATCCCATCCCTTTCATTCCTTAGTCTCACTGTTCTCAGTCATGTTAACGTAAAGTACATCATTGACTCAGTTTCTCTGGATATATATATATATGTATATATATGATTTGTATAATATGTATATATTAAGGCTTTTTGCATACGACTCTTTGTAAGAGCCTGATAATCTCCTTTCCCTTTCTTCCCAAATGCAATATTCTTCTTGGCACCAATTTGAGTAGTACCCTGAAATCAGTTCCAAATACCATTGGTAGGATCTACCTTCTGGTAAGTATGTTATATATGCCTAGTACAAAAAGGGATCTTCTAGTCCTTGGATCTTCTAAGCTCTAGGAGAGCTACAAATCCTAGAACAGAAAAATAAAAAGAAAAATATATAAGCAGAATGGTGATCATGCTTTGAAGTTTTAAAGCAACAAGAGTAATATAAACTTAATCCTACTCAACCACTTGTTAGTGACCAATGCAAAAAAGAAAGACATATATAAAAAAATCTCTTGTTTTTTTACAAAAAGAAGATGCTAGTAGCCAGCAAACAGGAAAAGCCAAGCTCTGCAATATAAGAAAGAGGCACCCCAAGATCCTGGGAAATGTCCTTCGGACAGAGGCATATTCTGTCAAGTAGAAAAAAGTATTGTTGAGAAAGCTGACCTCTGAGAAGACTCTTCTATGGGCATCTCCACAGACAAATTTTGGTTTTGGGAGGATTAGAAGGATCCATCGTAAACAGCATCATTGATAAAAGTATAAAAACATAGCCCAGAGGAGGAAATTAGCTGTTTCCCTGGAAGATTTTGGAGGAGAAGAGTTCACAAGTGAATCTTTGAAGAGCTGTGCAGATTCTGGTTTACGTTTTTATACAAAGATTTTGTATAGTATTTTCTTACTTAAAAGTAGCACTTCTCCCTGTGTGGACTTCCTAACTTCAGGAAATCAGTAATATTTTAGTATGAGCCATATGAACAAAGTGTGAAAGAACTGGGTTTGTTCAGCCTTGAGAAAAAAAGGCCTAGGCGAGACCTCAGCACCATATTCCAGTTTTTAAAGGGTGGCTACAAAGAGCATGGGGGCTCCCTTTTTACAAGGACTCACATGGAAAAGACTGTGGGTAATGGGGAGAGTTGAACTGAATACAAAAGAAAAATTTTTCACAATGAGAGCAACCAGCCATTGGAACAATCTAGCTAGTCAAGTTGTGGATTTCCCAGCACTGGATACTTTTAATATTCAGCTGGACAGAGTGCTTGGCCATCTTCTCTAGATGGTGCTTTTGCCAGGAAATACTGAACGGGATGATCCTTGAAGTTCTTTCCAATCTGTTATTCTACAGTTCTATGATTATATCCCATCTAACAAGTAGTAATTTGTCATTACTACTATTCATAGGTAAAACACAAAACGTCAGAGGAGAAACAGTGTTTTATCTCAGCCATGGCTGACCAATGCCAGTACTTTTATATATCTGAGGCCATTTGGAAAAATGAGTAGAATTTCAAAACCCAGCTGGCTCTTACTCCCGACTTGCAAATGAGGATTTAGGGAAATGTCTACACAGATGGATGCATATAGACCCAAGCTTCTCTTCCTATTCTCCAATCTGTCTGGATGGGAGCCAGCTCCAGGCTGGCAGCCATACAGCTGGGTTAGCTCTATGCTGTATTTGATGTAACATGACCTGTCCTTCAGCATATGGGGTGGTCCTAACCACTACCCCCCACCCCCAGGAGCATGTTGCCTTGTACAGAGTGCCTTGCTGGCTCAGCCTCAGTTTCCAGACTAGAATAGTTTTGCCTCTGAGGCTGCTCAATTAACACACTGACAAATGATTTGTAAAATACAAATCATGGAGAGGCCATCATTTAGTATTTTAGTCTGTTTATCCTTATCTTCTTAGAGAATCCATCACAATACAATTGTAGCTCATATTCTGTAGCATGGTTTACTAGGGGTACAGTTCTGGTATCATCTTTGTTTCTCCAAACCGTTCATGTATCCTCAGATCCTGAAGTGGCACAGCAGAGAAAGAAAAGCTTGTAGAGCCCTCAGTGCTCTTCAGCTGAAACGAAACAAGCTGCTCTGGGCAGCTGCAGCTCACAGATCTGCCTCACAGATTGATCAGAGTTCTGCTAAGTGGGTTGTGCCTTCTCCAGACTCACGGCATAGCCCAACACATTTGCACATTACACAGAGTGCTTGAGAACCACTCTGGGATGAGTATGAGTTGATTCTACTGGTGTACTTCCTGTTAACAGGAAGTTTCAAGCTACAGGGAATAGAAAGCAATATAGGAAGCACTCAATTCCACCCCACTACGTGCTGATCTCACCAGTGCAAGGCTCTTCACCTTCAGGTGAAGAGAACCTTATAAGGTTCATTGATTTCTTTTATTCATATTTTTGCCAGTGGTGAGGAAGAAGAGAGGAATACTAGGATAGTTGTTTAAGTTCTTTAGGGTGAGATGCTATTTACATAACATTTTATTCAACGATCCAACTTTGTACTGGCAATTACTAATGCAAACCACAGCAATGGCACCCTACTTTCCAAGCTGGCTAACAGGTGACACATCTCCTTTTCCACTGCAAACTGCTGTAGGCAAAGGCTG
>NC_092422.1:172453525-172463525 GCF_036169615.1 Heliangelus exortis
CCACTGCTTGTCTATCTGAAATGGAAGTTTCTTAAAGAAATTGGGAAGTACTAAACTAAACTGACATTTTGGCCTGTCGGGCTTTTTTGCTTTTTCTGCCCCAAGCAAACACTGTAATCAAACATTTTTCTGTTTATTAGTGGATACTCCTCTCTGTTTCCTTGAGGGGTGAGTTAGTGTTTTCTGTTGTTTTTGAAGTGGGTTCACAAATATGTAGCAGAATTATCTTCTTTAAGTCAAAGGTATTTAGTCTGTAATATTTTTCCATGGTCAGACTTTGTTATAAGTCTGTAGATAAAGTTAAGTTTATGGTGTAGCTTTCCTTATTTGACAGACACAAAGCAGAGCTAGTATCTACATCATTTGGTCTTGAAATTCTCTTTCATATTGCAACCTAAATGCACACAAAAGAAAGAATTCCACACAGGTGTTGACTGAGAATTTCTGGACACTAAATAGGTTCTAGCAAACCACTGCTGAATAAAAAAAAAAAAAAAACCAAAAAACCAAACCACAACTGTAGCTCAAATAAATCATTTTGTGGACTGAAGCAAGCATTTTTCATCCCTTTATTCAGCATGTAGCACAGATTAATAGATATGCTTCAGTAACTTCAACAGTGTGTGTTCACTGAACAATTGGACCACCAAATAAGGGCTTCTTCAGTCTGTTCTCACATCAATGAGACACTCAAAAGAGTTCCAGATTACTCCTTTCTCCAACTCCACTCACAAGAGTTCGCTCTGAGTTGTAGACATTTATCTGTCATGACTGATAAATTTGGGCAATTATTCTCCCTCTCTCTGGAGATCCACTTTGGCCCTTGCGACTGTAGATCAATTGAATAATATTCTAAGACACAGTGTGCATGGATAGCTATAAGAATCCATGCAGTAAAAGAGGCTTAAAAGCTCTTCATCCAGTTGGAAGTAGAGAGTAGAGCTGGCATCACTTTTAGTTAGGGAGGTATCTACATTTCTGAGAACAAGGTTAGGCTTTGATTTCCATAATCACATACATAAAACTACATTCATGCAATGTATAGGAACAAGAAGCACATACAGGCAGATTACCTACCCACTTCTTTGTTCCTGAAGTTTCTGCTTATATTTGGCATTTATGGTCATTGGGTAGGCACATGTTGGAAATCTGGCATATGTTGCAATTATTCAAGCAATAAGTTCTACCACTGAACAAAGAGAAGCACAGTTTCATCCAGGAAAGTCAAATGAAAAGTACCATTTTCTACTTCTCGTAAGTTGTTAATTGCAACAAAAGGAGGACCATATATTGAAGCTGACCCCATACTTTGGATGAGTTTTAAGAAGGAAAGCTGAAATAAAGACAGAAAGGGGAATCTGAAAGGTATCATCTGAAGCAGCCATCACATAGCATACAGCAGTGTCTGACCAGGAAAGTGTTCATGGCATCTCTAGGGCACAAAGACACAAACCCTCCATCATTTCCAGGCATGTCTGAAAGCCATTCTGCAGGAATCAGATTGGACTTCTGAAGAACTGAAAGACTTTGCCACTCTATTCATCCTCCTGATCATTGTGAACAGAAGGTGAAATTTAGGAGGTAATGTTTGGATTCTGAGCTTCCTTAGCACACACGACGCATCTTGAAAGAAAAAATTGTTTCTTGGTTCAGTGCTAGAGAGTGACCAACGAGTTTCAGTGTAACACAAAAGCTGTTCTTTCTGAGGGAGCTATTGTGTAATATTATTTCATTCTCAGGCAACAAATCTGTGTGTGTATGTGTTTTCATAAATATAATTGCAAGGTAGAAAAATCAACTTCTATCGAACACATTGTACATCTAGTCCATTTGATATACTTTTAGTTGTTCATTTAAAATTTTAGAGATTTATTGCCAATCTTCCTGAACTTTCTTGTCTTTCTTCCAAGAGTTCTGGAAAATTTACTACAGGCATAGATCTGTAGAAAACAGAACTCATTGTCCTGGCTGGAGGTAGTCTTTTCCACAGGCACTCTGTCTGCTTGATGAAGCTCCTTTTGTTCTGACGAGGTTCTGTTGCTCTGAGCTCTTTGTCCATGTGGAGTCTGTAGCTTTGGAACTGGCCCATTGTCACAGTAAGATGCTTATGGGTTATTTTTGATAGTGTATCCTAAAGCTCTGAATATATGTGTATTTGCAGGAACGAACATAACTCACTTCAAATTACAGCATAGATCATAGCATGTGTGCCTCTCAACATAGTTCAAGCAGTTCATCAGATTTGGAGGTTACATTAAATGACAGGACTTCAGAAGCTGAAGAAATAATCTTGAATACTCTTACAAGGGTTATCAGGCAGAACAAAAGTAGTCAGTTAGTTCTAGTGATCTCATCCCCCAATTTTTCAAATTCTGACAAATTTTGTCTCTGGCATGTGCACATGAACATGCACACACATTATCATAGTGTGGTTGTTAGCACACCTTTCAATATCTGCATTTTACTAGATAATTAGCTGTAGTTCCCACTTCATCACAGAATTCCCATTAACACAGATGGGAGTTTTGCACTGATATTGAGGACCAGATACTGCTGCATTGTTTAACTTTTAAACTACTGCACCATTCCAGAAAGATTCACAAACATTCCTAAAACATATCTCCTGGTAAAATAAATGTGAAAAAAAACCTTACAAAATTAAGTACAGTGTAAAGTATAAAAATACATAAATGAGAAGTGTGTTTGTTATTTTGGCTCACTTCAGCTGCTAAGCATTAAGTGTTTCTCCTTATTCATTATAGATTTCTGGAAATCCTAGTCTATAGTAAGATCTTAAAACCATAGATGATGTTCAGAAAATTGTGCAGTATAACTCTAGAGAAAACTTGAGAAAAAGTCTCAAAATATATGTAAAGATTAGCAAATAGGTTTCATTATTGTTGTCATTATTATTAGCAGGTCAAAGGATAAGGTGTGGAAGCAAGGTTATACTGAACAATCTCTGTAATGGAGAAGCTCTCCATTATCTACTCTCTCTGTATACATTCTCTGGACTTTCTAAACAGCTGTTGCCTTCTCCTATTTCAGGAGACAGGGGTGGGTTCCCAGGGACTGGTGGCTGTCACAGAAGCTACAGCCATCTGCTACCACTGCCTGATGTGGTGGACTCTCCTGTGTTGCCTGGTGATCAGTTTGCATCTGCTTTGAGTGTGCTTTGCTGTGAGTGAAAAAAAAAGGTACTGTACACAATAAAATGTATTTACAATAAGGTGGCAGAAAGCAGAGACTATACCTTGTTTCCCTCCAGGGGGAGTTAAATTGAGGATAAATTCAATCAAAGGATAAATTCAATCAAAGGCCAAGAGCTTTCAAAATAAATAAATTTATGTGAAGGAACTGATATTCTCTATTAGATCAAAGGGACATGATATCTTGTCCAGCACATTTCATTTTAAAGACATTAGGTTGAAAAGCTTTACACAAGTTCTTGGAGAACTGAATCACAGAATCACAGACTGGTAGGGGTCAGAAGGGACCTCTGGAGATCATCTGGTCCAACTCCCTGCCAGAGCAAGTTCAATGTCCTTAAAAAGGGAACTGCAGTAAAAAAATATTTTAAGTTCCCTTAGCATTTAGAAGCTTTAGGATACTGATACTTACATTTTCTTAAATTCCTAAACTTCCCAATTGAGAGTGGGAAGAGTTTGGATCTCTATAAATATCTAGAATTTAAAGATGCAAGGAATGACAACTCAGTGTCTAACAGTCCTTAGAGTCTTGGATTCATAAAGTATCCTGAGTTGGAAGGAACCCATGATGATCACTGAGGCCAAATCCTGCCTCCACATGGAGCAACCTAAAAATTAAACTATATTAAAAAAAAAACTTAGGCCATAATATTGAGTGTTTTTCAAACACTTCTTGAACAGCAACAGGTTTGGAGCCATGACCACTTCATTTGAGAGCCTGTTCCAGTGAGCATCCACCTTCTCAGTGAAGAAATTCTTCCTGATATACTATCTGAATTTCCACAGATGCAGCTTTAAGCCATTTTCCCATCAGACACCAGAAGGAAGAGACCCATACCTCCCTCTCCACTCCCCTGCAGGAGGAAGCCAGAGACAGCAATGATTGAGATCACCCTTCAGCATCCTTTTTTCTAAGCTGAATAAATAGTGTGCCTGCAGCTGCTCCTCATAAGCCATGTCCTCTAATCCTCTCCTCACCTTTGTTTCCATCCTTTGTCAGCATTATAGTATTTTTGTATCTTTCTTATATTGTGGAGCACACACGGTACTTGAAACGAGGCCTCATCAGTGCTGAGTGTAGTGGGACAATCTCTTCTTTTGGTGGGTTATCTCTACTGTGCTTAGGGCACCCAGGACATCCCAGGCCATTTTGGCCTCTAGGACTCATTGTGGATTCACAGAGAGGTTACCAAACAGTTGTCTCTCTGTTCTTAGGCACTTAAATACTTATTTGTCTGGTTGTAAGAACTGAGGCAGGGCCTCAGCCTCTCCCTGCCCCTGGTGTCAGGCTGAGGGGCAGCAATACTCAGTGAATGGCTCAGCTCACGGGGGCTTCCCCCTCATGCTCATCTCTTGGGTTTTTTCACCGTGTGCAGCGTGGGTCAGGACCAGAGGGAAAAGGTTATGGCAGTAGAAATGAGGGACAACCTTGGATACCTCATAGGCTAATAATCACATTCTCCTATAATAAGATTCTTTTAGGTAAGGGGTGGGGAAATGGACTGCTGTCAACATCTGTAAAGTATGTGGAACTCCGAATGTCACTATCCTGTATCTCCATTTGTAAACTGAGTTTGCCTGGACAATTTGTAGGAGGATGTTCATTCACAAAGAAGAGTCTAATGATACAATGCTGCTTTGTCTTCCATTCAAAAGGTAGACTATCTTCAGTGATTAGTTTCCAAAAAGATTAGTTATAAGGAAAACTTCTTAGAGTGCAATGCAGAACTATAGTCTGTATTCCTTCTGAAAGAAAAGAAAGAAAAAATATAGCAGTTCTCACTTATTGAAATATACTGTCATGGACCTATGTCAGCATTTAGTAAACCTTAAATGTTGTGATGTGAGCACATATAAAAATACCACAGGCAGTCTCGCATGCTTTTTCCTATAAGAAACTAATATATAAATACACTTTATTAGTTAATTACATTCCTATTTTAAAGTGTTGTACAATAAGGCATGAAGAAGTTAAGTGATTTATTTATGGACATGTTATGGGCAAATGAAACTATAGCTACCTGTCTGCTATTCTAGGAAATAAAAAAAATAATACTCAATACTTTAAAAAAATACTTGTCTTAACACATTCATTTACTGAATATATCTGAGGTTGAACATGTCAATATAGTTTTATAGCAAAAAATGACATTTAAAACATAGAAAAGAAAACATTAAAATAGTTTTCTGCAATGGGGAAAAAAAGGTTTTGAATAGTTATTCAATTTCCCAGTTTTCAAAGGTTCTGCATTAAATGAAAAACCTCACGCAGTAGTTCCTGCATTTGCCTGTTTCTGGTGTTAATTATCTTTTGTTTGCCCTTGATAATCCTGAGGTTGGTGTGCAGATAATGAAGGCTGCAGAATCATCTCAAAGTGTAAAAAACAATGGCATTGTCAATTCTGCATCACAACACTTTATAAATTATGAATGTTATCCACATTAAGGAGAATCGTAGACTTTTAAAATTACTTCCATGAATAGATTAAATTACAAGTATTATTACATTTCATTTTATTAAGTGCATCTTAGTAGTTATTAGGGCAAATGAACATGTTCTCTCAATTATATAATAACATTAGAACTAAAAATTATGCACCGACACTCCCAAATGCATAATACGGCATTGTATATTAATCATTCCAAACAATATTTTCAGTTTATGTGAAGACAATTATTACCTATTGAACAATAACATTGTTATTGATTTATTGCAATTTAGCTCAAGAAATTATTTTTATATAAAAGCTTTGATTTTTTTCCTGGATAGTTTAATAATGTCTAGCTCTTAGAAAAAAATGTAAGTCTTTTAATTACTCACTTTTATTAATCTAATTACAATAAGACAAAGTTTTTCATATAATTCATTTTTAAATATCCTGGATAAGACGATGTAGTGCACATGCATCATACACCAACTAATTTAAAGGAACATTTGTTACTTTTAGCAAATGTTAATTATTTACATGATGTGTGTATTTACGTAATTCTCTCATACAATCTATCGGTCAGAGCTGTGGATTGTCACGCTGCTTTATGTTACAACACAAAATTTTCATGTAAGTCTCTTAGAAATCTTTATAACATCATCCAAGAAGGATAAGAGAAGCAGCTGACACTCTCCCACTGACCTAACTGGCAGCACTGGAACTCATTTCAGGGAGAGAAAGGTGTGTACCTTGCACATCACAAACACAGGTGGCAGCCTGGCATTTTAGACAACTGCAGAGCAATTGTTAACCTTGATAGTTCTTCTGATACTTTTGCAATATCAAGTTTTTATTTGGCTATGTTATATGTGTTCCTTGTAAATTTATTTCTTTTATTTAAATTGTCCAGATAGCTGTGTCTCACTGCATCCACTATTTATAATACTTCATATTAATTAGATCTGGCAATGCACATACTGACGTACTGTTATTTATTTTAACATAACTGATAATATTTTCAGCATGGTTACTTAAGGGGTAAGCATTCAGTCATTAAAGAATGAATTTTTACAGCGTCAGCGATTTTTCTCTCGACAAGGAAGAAATTGTTCTCATTTATTGCATTTTTCTATTTTGATTCTAATTTGAGTTTAACACACCTGCTGTCAATATCATTGTTGGGTTGTGTCACTCTATAAATACTGGTACATGTTGGACTGATGTTTTCAGTGGCAGTTATTGACTCATCAGTAAAGTAACAAAAATAAATAAGAGATGCTTCTAGTATTATTCATGCCAGCTACAGATCACAGCCAATAAATCAGCTTCGAAAGCAGATACAATTTACTCTAAATTTGTTGATCTACATACTAAAATCCTAAAATAAACTTCTTCTATCTTATGAGTCCTGAACATGAGATATAATAGCTTCATTCAGCAAAAAGAGTGTAGGAATGTGCAATTGTACATATTCCTAGGGAATACAAAAAATTGCATTTTAGTTTGATATATTTTTACATCATACCACAATACACTGTGTGTATTTAAATATCCTTTCTGCTGCTTAAAAGCAACTTTCTTTTTTCTCACAGATTCTGTCCTTATGCTGCCCACCAGCTAAAATTTATGAAGACAGACCACTGAAAGCCCGTGGAAATGTTTCTAACAGTGAACATTTAGAATCAGCAAATGTTCTAATTGGTCATTTCATGGGAGTATGTAGTCAGTGTAATTAGACATTGTTTATATTAGCAGTGTATTGGGTAACATGAAATGACTGGGTGATCCTTTCTGGCCTAATGTTATTAACTAAACAAAGTAAGTTAGACTCTTTATCACCATTACATCAGATTAAAAATGACTGGAACTAATACATGTGCAGTTGACAAAATAACTAGCCTTCTTAGTTCCAATTAGTCCTCAATTAAACTGCATCAGCAGTGGTGTCACTTACAGCTACACTAAATTGTCTTTGAATCTGTCTTATTCCTTTAGTTCTCCCTCTTGCCAGTAAGAAAGTTTCAGACATGAAAGTGTTAACAGCTCCTTTGAAATTACTCCTATTTAAGAAGAAAAATCATATTACTTTCTTAATCTTTCTAATTCTATTCTCATAAGATGATCTTGGATTTGTTCCTTTAGCACAGACTCCTTAGTGCAGTCCTGATTTCTGTATTAATGAATTGAGAAGATGACATCAGGCTCTTAGGTAAGTGCTATAAACTCAGTCATATGATTTTTATAGTAAGATATCATGTGCAAAAAATCCCCCAATATTTTGTCCTTTCTTACATCAATGTTTCTTTGAAAAGTAATAGTTGGATATTATGTAGGTAGCACACAAAAGACCATGTAGTAGTTTGTAATTTACCTTTTGATCATCACAAGAAAAATTTCTACTGGGAAATGAAAGCCAAACATAATTCACTAAAATTACACTGAATGCCCTCTAATCAATACAGATAAATCTAGAGGTTGTTGTTAAATCAATCCTCTCCTTTATAGAGATATACTGTCTTGATTGTTTTAGGGATAATTATTTCACAGGGAATTTTTACGATGATTAGTTGAAACGAGACAACAGTAAACTTGAGTCGGAGCCATTGAATTACTGTGCTGCAGAGTGCATTTGTCTCTTCTAGTTTGAAGCTTAAAGATATCAATACTGATTTATATCATTTCATGCAATGATGTTTTCCTGAAAGAAATGAAGTGAAGCTGATTTCATTTCAGAAATGAGCAGCCTCTGTGTTTGTTTTTCTTTTATAAAATTGTCAGCTCTTGCCAATATAAATACTCACTGATGCAGACTTTCCCTTCCTGCTTTTATCACTTAGGCTGATTCCTTGACATACATCATATTGAAAAAGCCCAGATAAAGTTTGGAGAAATAAAAAAATGTTTGGACTAGAAAGACAAAGGTTGAACTAAAGGATTTCTTAAAATGATGTTACTGAACTGTATCTATGCATATGAAAATGCAATTTAAATATGAAAGATTTAGAAAGTCACAAGTTTTAAGCTTCAGTTTTCATTTGTAAATGAAGATTGTTGTAAGTCTGCTTGATTTTAACAGGTCACATACACTACAGCCTTTAAAAACAGAGAAAAGGGGAAAAGAAGAGACAGAAAGAGAGATGAGTTTCTGTGGAGTAAAATAGATGTAATTGCTTGCATTACTCTATTGAAGCAAAACCGAATTGCAATGCATTACTCAGAAAAATAGACTAGACCAGACATAAGAAAATACATACAGGACGTGTGAATGAATAAAGGACAATAGATATAAAGCCTGAACTTCTGCATCGTATATTGAGTCATCTAAACTTTTCATTAGTAAGGATATAGTGAATTATGTAATTTAGAGAACATCCTGACTGGAGTGTCTTTTAATGCAAGCAGTCTAATCTGCAATAGTTACAATTCTGCGCAAAAGGAAATAATTCTCTAATGAATAACATAAAAAAGTACTTGTTTTTTCTCCCTTAAATTATCATTGAAGCTAATGCCTAATGCAAGGAATTCCTTTCATTTAACATAATTTTTTGTACGATGTGCTTTTAAATGAGCGCTTAGTATTAGTTCTAACACTTTTCATTTTAAAGGAACAGGAAAAAAGTTTTTTGTGTTTATAAGAAGAAACAAATTCTGTAATTGCTTATGACTATTATAAAAGTGAAAATCTAGTTTAAATGACCATTTCAGAAATACATAATTTACTGAACTTACTATTGTTTTAGATTTCACTAGAAAATTATACAAATACACTCAAAAAGCTGTTCTGAGAAACATAAAAGAATTATTTATGGAAGCGTGCTGAATGCTACATTATTAAAGTAGGAAACCCCAGCTGTCTTGTATTAGATATCTTGTGCTTATTTATATCCATAAATACTGTTTTTTAACTATCAAGTAATTAATATTTTTGTAGTTAATATGCAAATTTTGTCTACCTTACTCTGCAGAATACAACATTTTTCATAGCAATGATACAACTTACATTAATCTGGTCCTAATTTAACCTTAATATATGTTTTATTTTAAACTGCTTCATGGATTTATCTTGTTTGTCAGATAAATTTGGTCAAGGTTAAGGTTATGTGAACTAAATGCCCAAAATCACTGACCTCTGTTGCTGCCAGTGGAGGAGCAACCCTGACAAAGCTCAGAGGAGCAAAAACTGTGCTGTTATCCCCCTCATCCTGCTAGACTCGTGCTGCCTTCCCGGCTGTGGAATGGCTATGTATGGTAGTGTTGTAACTCTGGAATTTATGAAATGTACTTTCCTGTTTGATGTACTACATTTGACCTAGCAGTGTGTACAATAGAAGGCTACAATGTAAATCCTCCCTTAATTGCTAT
>NC_092422.1:172466025-172501025 GCF_036169615.1 Heliangelus exortis
TATATTGACCTGCACAGCTTGCTATTATAGAAAGAAAATGTCATACAGGAAATTTGTTTCCTGAGAATTTTCACTATTTACTTTCATTGCAGTTTGTTGTTGACTCAATCCAAACTGGTTTCTGTAGCTACTGACTACATTCTAAAGGAATTTTCTAAAGGAAAATTTCTGCCCTGGTATTGTCTATGTAATGATTGTCCAGGTGCCATGTGTCTACCAGCCCTTACTGTTAAATTAATGGAAATGGTACAAAATAGTACAGGTCTGCTCACTAACTCCCCCTGCTGTACTCTTCATATAGAGCCTTAGTTTTGTTCCACAGACCAGTTAAAAAAAAGCAAATGTCTTGTGGTAGAGCTAACCCTTTCTTCCCTGTGTTCAAAAACGTGGTGGTAAGAGCATCTCTCTGGACCTGTCTTGCATAACCTGAAAGCAAGCATGGAAATGACCACCCTTCACCACAAATGAACTTGTGCTGAAAAAGATCAGGATGAGAATCTGCAGAATTCTCTCCTCTGTGACACATCTCCAGATTGTCTCAAAACAGAAAGCTGGGGATTTTGAGAGAGAGAAGGTGGTAGTTCTCAAAATGGATATTTTTTTTCAGTAGAGGCCTCTTTTCACTACTTGATGTCATTTTCAATCTAGTCATGTTTCAAGGTTTAAATGTCACAAAACTACTCTTTCTGATGGCTTGAACCCAAGAATCCAATGTCATAGGTAATTTATAAGAAAATGATTATGTATATTACTCATGCATATTGATATAAATTCTTTTGTAGATTGATTCAAACTGTCCTGAACGTTCACCACATGCTTACAAATATGTATGAAGCCAGAAGAAAGTGTGTGTTCAAGTAAAGAATGTTTATCTTTGATCTATGCACATCTGAAGCCCTCCATGTTTTAGTTTTCTTCCTAAATTCAAGTTATTTGGTTCCATGATGCTCTTATACCAATATAATCTTCATTAAACCATCAGTCGGTTGTGAGGCGTGCTGAAAAGAGGGAAAAGGGAAATTAGTCATTGTAAAAATAAATTCATTAGAAGTGAAGCATCATATACATATTGAGATGACTACAGAAAGATGTATGTTACATTCATTTCAGTTATTTGGATTTACCCCTGAATTTAGACTACAGGGGGCTTCAGTGTCAAAGACATAGAAGAATGCCATCAAATGTTTCATGTTTTATTTAGCTTTCGTATAAGCAGTGAGGATCCAAACAAGTGATCAGCGCTTTTCCAGTCCAAATGGATCTGGATGTTCAGTGTTATTCCAGAGCAATGCCTTAGAAAAGCTTTACAATTTATTCTTCCCACTGAAGCATCAGAAGTAGAACTAAAGCATAGTTCATCTTTATCTGAGAGTAGTATATTTTTATAAAAGTCAAGAAAACTCATGAAGAATCAACATGACATTCATGGTGAAAAGAACTTGGTACTCACCAGAATTTTATACCTTTTGTGTTTGTTTCCAAACCTTACTGATGAATGCAAGAAAGATAGAGTTGCCTGCACAGGTATTCAAGCTGAGTTCAGTACCAAAGTGTATCCAATTTTTTATTTACAGTTGGGAATTCAACATCAATATGAGTAATGGTTTTCCCAGGAAGACAGACCTACCTTTTTTGTAGCTCTGTGTTTTTCCAGTGTGCTGGGAGAGATCTTTGTTGACTGACATGCAGAGACAGCAGCAGACATTGAAGTTGGAACACTTGTTGCACCAAGCAATGACATATCTGTGAGACACTTCAGTACCTTCCCAAACCTGAAAAACAGTGGAACTTTAAGGATATCAATAGTTTTCTTCCTCAGTCCTGTATTTTATTTCTTGTCAACAGAAAAAAGTTGTCTAGTTAACTCTGAATGAGGAAAAAGGTACAGGACAAAAGACCCTCTATATAAGCTCTGGGAGGGATAGATGTTATTTATAGCACTTCACTCTTATTTAACTGAGGGAAGTAAGAGCTAATAAATGCTCAAAATAAAGATATTAGGAAAGTGATTTAGCACAGTCAGAGATGATGGTTATTCATCAGAAATACTTATTCCTTTTTTTTTTTTCTGCTTATTTTTCTTCATTTTTCATTGACATAGTTGCCTAAGAGACTATTTTGATATTGATAGTTCAGGGAAGTGCAAATGCATGCACTGAAGTCTCAGATGATTTTCTGCTATTTAAATTTACTAGAGATTTTATTCAATAGCACTGTAGCTCAGGACAAGTTGATAACATTTCACAGGCTATTTCCCCATACTCCCTAAATGCTGATTTACCAAGAATGAAATGCATGTACACATACTCTGGAGCATGTGCTAAAGCTGTGCTAAACATTTTCCATGTAACTTCCAGCTGGCAACATTTTTCCAGAAAGCCTGGTACTTTGAAATTATAAATAAATAAAACAAACAGAAACTTGTGTTGTAACAAGGAGACAATGGAACAGCTGCAGGGCACAGAGTAAATTCAGCTTGACTTGATGTGGACACAGTGGCTGGATTTTACCCAAGAGATATTAGTAACATTCAGATTCCTAAGGGGAAGACTGTGGAGAGGGAAGAAGGGATCTCATTGGGAGGTCTCTTAGCACATTTGGAAAAATAAACACAGAAACGATGAAAAATAATATTTAAGCAGCAAAATCAGCATACACTGTCCTCCTGCAGTATGTTGAAAAAACATGAACTTGTCACAAGAAGAAAAAATAATGAACAGAGCTTTGTTTTGTTTTGTTTGGAGAGAGAATAGGAAGAAGATGGAGGGGGGCTGGAGCCTGGGAAGACAAACTGTATGACAACAACACCCAGCAAGTGAAAGAAAGAGAAACAGTAAAGGTAAGGAAAGCAAGAGCAAAGAGGGTGTATCAAGTGTGCTTCTAAAGGGTGCTACTCATTAAAAGAAAAGAAAACCTCTCCAAACTTCTTTAATTATATTTGTAAGGGCAAAAGTAACACATAGCACAAATGCTTCTGTCATGAAAACATTTTCAGTTCAAGCAAAAATGAAAGCAGTTCCTCAGCACCAGTAGAGGTAACTACAAGTGTGATAGTAAAAGTTACAGAACATGGAATATTTATATTTGTTTTTCTCTACCTTTCATGAGTGGGCTGCCTTTTACTTCTTAGAGTAGTGCACATTGGTTGTTCTTTGCCAAACATGTTATGGCAATAGTCTACTGAGAATTGCGTTATCACTGTCCTTTTGTTACTGAAGACCAAAGCCTGGCTTTGTTCCTCATAGAAAGTAGTTCTATATGTTAAGGAGGAACATCCTTATACATATATTTATGTTTTAGATACACCCATTTAGAAACAATGACCTTAGAACTGTGTAAGGATCAATGGCAGCAGTGAAACCAGAAGTCAGGAATCAAAAATATACATTGAGTAGGTAAATCAGATTTCTGTATGTTGATTTTCTATTACTTAACTGGTAGGCAGATCTTTGAGTTGGAAACTTGTAGTTTAAGAGAAAGTAAAATGGGGTCATATTGATCTGTACTCCCTTTTGTTTTCACTCAAATGCATGAAGGAGGCTAAGCAAGAATTTCTGACATAGCCGTCACTCTGACTTTGGCTTGACTGGGTTGTCATGATCAAATGAGTTCAGTTGCCTGGTATGTGCTCCTCTGCCTTTCATGGCCTTGATATCCCAGTTTATACATGTGCCCATGCTGATTTCCTCCAGGTCCCCACAGCCCTTCCTGATAATTGTGCTGCTAAAGCTGCCTGCTGTGTTAAAGGTCAGCAGAAGGGCCGTAGCAGTGAAGTGGCACTTGCCTATCAAAATGCAAAATACTGGGGTGAAAGAAATAAAACTCGACTATTATACGTTACAAAACTCGAGACATTCAAAGTGGAGCATATCATTCTCATGTTCCAATGCCCAGAGAAGAATGTCACAGCATGACTCCATCCTCATGACAGACTGAAGGAAGAATGAAAAAATAATGCAAAGTTATCTCCTTCTTCTTAAAACCTATTGTAATCTTGTGTTCTTCTTCTGTTATTGCACTGAAATAAAGACATTTTAATCTCAGGGTACAAATGAGAAGGGTCCTGATCTAATAATTGCAAACCTCCTATTCCAATATTTTAGAACTCAGAGTACTTGTCACTTATGAATATTCATAGAGATCACTAAAAGAATTATATTCTGTCTGCAGTTGCAGGCAGTAAACGAACACAGTAAATTCTAAGGAGACAGCAGTATTTTATGGAACACTTGTGAAACATTAAGGGCATCCACAGCAAAATTCTTGTAGGAAAATGGTTCACAAGAGGTACATGGAACAGTGATAACACCACCACGGAACATATCTTTTAGAGGCAAAAAAATGCAGGAATTAATCTCAAGTTTTAGAAAAGCTGGTCAGGTAAAACATGGAACACAACAGGTTTATATGAACTTTAAATGGAATTATTTGAAGAAGGAATTCACCTCTTGAAAGCTTGCCCTAAATTTTACAGTTAAGGATAGTAAAAAATGTGAAATGTTTCACACTTGTATGTATCCCTTAGTTGAGAATTAAGTAAACTGCAGAATTCCTTGATGGTAAAATAATAAATGTTTAAGAAGATTATATTTCAGTGCTTTTCTGACAAATCAGCATTTATATATAAAAAGGCCTATTCTCACCCTAGCTAGAACTGGATTTGTTCCAAAGGCAGATGTATTAACCCTAGCAGATACTCAGTAAGTTGGTTACTTTGAAGGACTGACTTTCATCTGAAGAGTGAGACTTCCAGTGTTCACAGTTTCCCCTGAGGAAATAGAGGTCATCTTTTATGAGTTATTCCATTAATAACCATCTTAAAAATAGAGGTAATGTAGTGTTGAGACCTCTAAAACCAGAAGATGATGATAGCTTACCTGTTACCATGCTGCTGCTGAAAGGAAAGGAACACTCACTCCTCCTCACCTTTTTTCATACTTTTCTTCCTTTTCCTCCCTCTTCTGGCAAGACAGTTGTCTCTCCTTTTCAACAACTCTGATCTGCATTGGACTTTTTTTTTTTTTTTTTTTTTTTTCCCACTTCTCATCCCACATCAGAAAACAACTCAGCTGATCTAATGGATTTGCTTCTGCCATTTTAAGAAATTAAAGTTTCCTATGATGAAGTCTGGCAGGCTCCAGGGCCCACTGATTTTTGTAAAGACCAGAACTTTGCCACTGTTTGTTGAGGCAGAAGCTTTTTTTTCTGACAATGCACAGAGGTTAATTCATCTCTCTGCATCTCATGGGACTGTATTCCAAGACTGGAGCTCTTTCCAAAATTGATATTTTTTTTTCAGGCATAAAGAGTCAAATTTCCTAACAAAAATACTTAATGTGTCGTGTGTGAAAGGAGAAGACAGAACAAACTGTCAGAACAATAATTTCTTCCTAAAAATCTTTACAAAAATTGCTCTGTGAAGTGAAAGGCTGAAGAGAAATATGCAGTGGCCTCAAATCAAATTCCCCATTTGAAACTCTCTTCTCACCAAAATGGAAAATTAAAAAATGTTTAATGTGACTCCAGACAGGAGCTACTACACCTGACTATCTTCCACATAGCCTTGCTTGCAGTCTATGAGGCACAAGGACTGGAGCACTCTCAGGCTTTATGATTGACAAAGTTTCAAATAAAAGAAATGAAATCAGACTTCTGGCCATTACTGTGGTGTCGTATGTTCCTGATCCAGGCCAGTCCCATTCAGTCCATATTGCCTCTCTGAGGACTGCTAGACCATCATTAACTGATGTGGATGTTTGCCCATGTAGCTGAGTCAACAATCTGAAGTGCTGAGCTGTCTAGGCTTCTGCAGAAGCTCATCTTCCTCTCAGGTAAACTTTTTAACCCTTAAAAAAAATGTATAATTTCTAAATAAATAAAAATGTCTGCAAAAGAAGGAATGTCATAAGTTTGATGCTTGACCAAGATAGTCCACGTCTCTTGAAAGAAACTCTTCTTGGGAGTTTTGTGGGTGAGCTGAAGTGTGTGAGGATGTATTCCTGGCTTTCTTATGGAGAGTAACAGTTTCCATTTCTGAAATTATGTATGTAGACCTTTTACTTTGCTGTCAGTCTCTGCTACTTATTGTATTTGATAGTTTATTGTGTTTCAGTATGTTTTTTCCATCTTCTGCCTGGCTCTCATTTGCACAGATCAGCATCAGTTTAAGGAATTTTGTTTCTATCCTTCACCTGGAGATCTGCAGTTGCCAAAGGAACGCCTCTGATTATTTACCCTGATTTTTCCTAAAAGTTTTCATGCTGAGGTTGCATATATGTTGGTGCCTGCCAGATCCTGTCCCCAGGACTTAACTTGCCCTGAGGCACCAGACCTGAAGCTGTTCAAAGAGAGCAAAATTTGCTTTTAGGGAGCCTAAGAATGCTTCAGCCTCATTCAGAGAAGTGCATCTTCATGCACCAGGTGCTGAGAATCATAACCCATCTGGAGTTAAACCCCTGAAAACTCATTAAAATCAATGGAGATGCACAGGGAGAAGTGAATAAGTAGCATTTAGTTCAGAAATGCTGGGCTCTCATCTGTAGGCTTAATAATCTATTGATAGAGTCGTCCTGTGTTTCAAAGCATGCCAACGCTTCCTATAACATGTTGTGATTGTGCTGTGCTTTCAGCAAAGGTGGGTCGAGTGTTTAAAAATGACATTTGCTTTACCATTCTGCCTAAATTGTGGATAATGTTTTAATAAATGGTATTTTTAAAAAGAAATATATTATTTGATAAAATTATTACTCAAAATGAATTCCATCAAATTGTCACAGTTGTTATGTGCTTAAAAAGCTTCTGCTCCTCTATTATTAAGTGGTAAAAGATTATAATTTGATAAAAATGGATACTAAAATGACTGATTTTAAAAAGTATGTTTCAATAAAATTCAGCATAAAAATTCAAAGCAAAATGTAAAAAAAGATTTTCTTTATTATTTTAAATCTACACATTTAAAAATATTTCAGTGAACAAATGAATGTTGTAATAGAAGGTACATCACAGGTACTACATAATACTCAGTTTCCAGCACTCTCTCATTCAGTTGAATGATGATTCATCAGGCCATACTTATTCACTATCTACTGCTTTATTATAGGAGATGCAGCATTTACACTGTAAACATCTATTTAAGTGCAAAGGGGGTTGTAGTAATGGAAGACTTAGTAGCCTACAGACCCTCATTCAAGGACATTAGTTTTGGGGACACAAATATGCAGGTGGAAGAAAATATGTTAAAGTCAGAATTGCATAGATGTGTTTTCTAACACAGATACTAAATTTTTTGGCTGATTTTTCCTAGACACAAGTATAACCATGATGACCACTCTTTTTAAAACTCACGATAACATGAGAATGAAAACTTTTTTTTTTTCTTGCTGAATTTAAAATAAAATCAAACAAACAGCTAGGGAGTGGGCATTCAAAATAGAATGGTTTGAAAACAGGAGAACAAAGAGCTTTGAAGAAATTTAAAAATGAAGAATCTGAATTGCTAGTGAAAGAACAGTTTACTTTCTTATTAAATCAACAATTTTGTCAATTTTATAGGAAATAGAAATGAACTGAACAAGTACACTACAGAGATAAAGAAACAAAATGAACAGCCCCAGAGAATATCAAAGATGGTGATGAGGATGTTCTTGAATGCCTGTTAAATTGAAAGACTCCAAGAATACAGCTATAAAAAGCTAGACTGTGCATATTTATATTTTCATATATCTATTAAACAAATAAAAAAAAAGAAAAACAAAAAAACAAAAACCAAAAAAGGTGTGCATTGGTCTAATTACTCAATGTCAGCCTTTGTATGATGTCTTGTTCATCGAAACATCCAGTTTCCTGTACATCCAATACAGAATTAGTGCCCCAGAGTATCTCTTTGCACTTTCACTTTACATTTGTCGTTTGTGCAAGAGGCTGTGTGAGCACTTCATTATGCTGCTTGTGGCATGTAGTGGAAGCTTTAAGGATTCTTTTACAAAATAAGATATTAGGAGTAACTGATGAGAGGAGAGAGTTACTGTAACTGGAGCTGTTGTGGCATTGCTGCAGTACTGGCTCCAGCACTGTCATCACAGAAACTTAGCATGTTTCTTTCTTTTACTCATATGACCATGCCAGAATCCAGTCTAAAGCAATATTTAAGACAAAGTACATTGGTTTTTTTGCTTTAACAGGACCCGAGTAAGAGATAAATTTCAAGTTAAGTATCAGATTAAAGCTGGAGCAGGGTCTTAACAATGAAATCTTAAGGGTATAGATTGAAAATGAAGAATACCATTGCAATACATTCTAAAAGGAGATGATTTTCATTTGTGGAAAGCACAGGATATTCTAATTTTAATAGCAGAGCAGCCAGCCTGAGGTCTTGATCCTATCCTAGAACATGCTGGTACATGAGGTACCATCACTGGAAACCAAGCTTGAGATCAGGAGCATGAACGACAGATGAAAACACATGTCAAAGCACCAGCCCAACCTCTAGGAAGCTGAAAAAAACACAGGAAGGTAAGTGTGTAGGGTGCAACATGCTCTGTCACAATGCATTAACCATCTCATTCCTGGAACAACACAAGAGACTGAGTGAAAAATGCATGACACCACCTTTGGTCCTTTGTTAGGGAAATTATCCATTGCTTTTCAAGGTTAAGATTGATTATGGTGGAAGTGGATAGGTTAGTGGTCATCTGAGCATTTCATCACAGTGTAAGATAAAATAATATTCTGGAATAGACAACAACATATTTGGTGCAGCTGGAGAGTTATTTGAGGTGTTTAAATGATTTATTTCTCTCTCCACACCCTAAATAAAAAATTGCATTTTAGAATTTCCAGACCATCTGAAATATAAAGTCCTTGAAAAAAAAAACCCAGACAACTCCTTCCTGTCAGAATTGTCTGGTATGTGTTGAAATATATATATATATTTAAAGTATGTAATTTACCTGAATCTTGTGTCTTTTGTAAAACAAAACAAACAAAAACCAGCCAAAAACCAACCAACCAACCAAAATAAACAAAAAAAACCCCAAAAACCTGAAAAAAATCTTCAAGAAAACCAAACATTCAAAATGTAAACTTAAAAGAATATATTCTGGAAATGCTAAATTAGCTTAAATGTATCTGAGCTTTTCCTTTGCTTCCTCCCTCACAAGTACTTTCCAAATTTGTTTCAAATTCAAAAATCCCGAGATAGATTCTTAAAAGCAATTCTTCACTTTTGCTGATCTCTGCATATTAATGCCATCAATTATTGATCATAAAAATACCAGATTCTTTAGAGAAGGCACCCATCACTTTTTTTCTTACAATAAATTTTCCAATTGTTTGTGCTGTATCATTCACTTGTCTCCCACCTACCTGATAATGATCTTCGATTTCTGGTTCCAGTTGGACTCATGCTGACTAGTTATTTTTAATATTATTCTTTTGTTCTTGGTAAGTTGATCTTGAGATAATTTCTGCATTATTTCTATTAAATATGTACTCTAGATTATATTGCTGGAGTTTGTCAAGTTCCCCTACAGAGTCATCATCTGAAAACAGAAAAAACTGTAACACCTTAGTGCAACCCAAAGGCTAAAGATGAAGTTCTGACCTAAAAAAATGGTATCTCTCTTTGGCTAAGGACAAATAATATACCTGTAATATACTCTGTCACAGTTTTACATAAAACCATCCACCAGAAGGGATTGACATTAGTTATGTGAGAGACTAGCAGCAGCTCTTTAGACATATAACTACTGTGCCATTTTGATGTAATTCAGTTTAAATTTCAAACATTTCTATTTAACATAATCAAGTGGTATGAAATCTTCTTTTAAAATGGCAAGTATACAGTACTAGCTCAATTGGCACTTAGCAACGGTCCTTTTACAATATGCACAATAGCTTCCAGCAGGGAGTTTTTTAAGGACCATCCTTTGAGAGCACAAACTCACACACGTACAATCAGGAGACATCAAGGTTCTATCTCCAGCTCCCCTTGAGATGTTATTTAGCTAATGCACAAATGTTACAGCTAAGCTGTTAGCCTGAAAAACAGAACAAGCAGTTGTGTGCAGGTACACATCTTTTATTTTCTTTCATTCCGGGATATCTTCATAGTACAATTTCACATAAAGTAACACCTAGAAAGGTGTATTATGAAGTTTTCACTCATTAGGTGGATTTCCACATTTAAATGCAATGCTGC
Source organism: Heliangelus exortis (assembly GCF_036169615.1). NCBI lineage: Eukaryota > Metazoa > Chordata > Aves > Apodiformes > Trochilidae > Heliangelus > Heliangelus exortis. The sequence continues at coordinate 172,476,224 of NC_092422.1, forward strand.
AGTCAAGTGCCCCTTCTTGAATACTGCATTATATAGTGGGAAAGCACCACTGAGTGGGTATACAGCTACAGTCATTACTGGACATTCTCTGCTTAAAGTACTGCTGGAAAAGTACAGCTCTATCACAGGCTGCCATCACTGGTAAACACTGCTATGAGCATAGCTGGTTTATAACCAATGAAAAAAAGCTCTGGCCCTGCAGCTAACTTTCCTTGAGAGAGTCAAATCCTGGCAAACAAGCTCCTTGTCTCAACTGCAAACCTCCCGTGCTTATTGGTTGTCTTCCAAAAACTGTGCTGAACCATATAATAAGTTCAAATTTCATTAAGCCCAGGAGCAGAGGGAGTTTCTAGCATGCTGCTAAAATCGTGGCATAATGTTCTGAACCGGATGATTGCATTATAATCTCATTCCAGTTGGGATCTTCTTTTCCTAATAGAAGGCTTTTGAATCCAAGATAGGAAAGTAAGAGGGACTCCAGCACTGAAGTCTACAGCAGTGTTACTGAAGGCATTGCTTAGCTGTCATGTGCATGGAAAGAGATGATGACATTGTTATTTCTTAAGTAATTCTGTCTTGGGTGTAAGACTGCAGCTCTGGCTTTAATTCTGTTCACATGGAAAGCTGCAACAACAACATGGTAACACCATGGTGACAGCCCACGGGACTATCACTGCCTGATGATAAATACATGTGCTTTTGACCCAATCAGAAAATAGGACCTTCTAGTAAAATGCAGGATCATACAATTGTCACAGTTGGAAAAGACCTCTAAGGTCACTTGGTCCAACTGTCAACATCATCATCCCCAATAAAATAAATAAAATGTATTTATCAATATCTGTGTCACTATGTTCATTAGAGCATGTCCTGAAGCGCTTCATATCCATGATATTTAAATACCTCCAGGGATGGTGATTCCACCACCTCCCTGAGCTGTCTACGCTAATGCCTAACTGCTCTCTCAGTAAAGAAATTCTTCCCCATATTTAGTCTAAACCTCCCCTGGTGTATCTTCAGGACATTTCCTCTAGTCCTATCATTATTCACTTGAGGGAAGAGGTCAGAATCCATCTCCCTACAACCTACTTCCAGGTAGTTGTAGAGAGCAGTAAGGTCCCCTCTCAGTTTCCTCTCCAAACTAAACATTCCCAATTCCCTCTCCCTCTTGGCTCCCAGTCTCTGGTTTGAAGTATAGTGCTGGACCATGAAGCCAAGATATCAGATGCCTGGAGTCAGATGATTAATACAGGCTCTTTATTTAAAAGGTTGATGATGAGAATTCACAGTGACTCATGGGAAATTTTGATGGTTAATAGTGACTCACTGGCCACATCACTTTGGGAGTGGTTTTCTCTCCTCATAGATGTCATCTTCGTAGGCACAGCAAAAAACAAGACTGACATGCTGTGGTGCAAGGGTAGAATGTAATATTTAAATTTCTGTTAAGTGTTTTCTTTTGATTGCTCTCATTAGTTATGTCAAGTAAAGCTGGTAAAGTCTGCTGGAGTATTCACTTGTCCCCAGGCCCAATATTTTGTTTTCATTGTTTGTCTCTGGGGTCTTTTAAAGCACTTTCTTTGCTTCAAAATGCAAAGTGCAGAAGTCAACAAAAATTGGTGACAAGTAGCATATTGTATTTTTTAAAAAACATATTTATTTTATAATTATGGCCAGCTAAATAATCTATAACTACCTCCAAACTGATTCTTAGCTATATTAAGTCTAGAAAATGACTAACTAATTTTAAACTATTAAAAAAATCATCTGGGCAGACAAATCTGCCTGCCAAGTTTTAGGTGGATAGGATCCAGAGTGGCTCAGATATTATATGTGAAAACTCAGTTCTTACCATTGAAATGTCAAACTACAGCACCAGAACCTTGATAATATAACTTTTAAGAGAGCTAAGTGGTATAATACTGTATTTCACTCATGAACAAAAAGGCCTATTACTCAGAAGCAGAGCTTGAAGTAAATTATAAGGACTATTTCTTCAGCATTGTATGCCAATTGTATGACCAAACAAGATCGTGCTTTGAGTTGAATGTCTCCATTTCTTGGATTTGTTGCCTAGTACAATATCAACAGATTTTGAAAGTTCATTGGTTGTGGCCTCAAGAGATACTCAGCAGACTTTTATTTGTTAACATTAAATCCATCAGGGTAACACAGGCTAAATAAAACTTATCTCCCCACTTTTTTTTTCCGCTTTATTTATCTTTATCTTAGTTACATGCAGTACAGCACCTGGCAGAATATCAAGGGCTAAAACTCAGAATTCTGTGATGTTGGTGTACTAGCAGCTTAGAAAGCAGATTTCCTGCCAATTTAAACTTTTACTTTTTAATGAAGAATTTAAACCAGAAAAGTTAAGCATTCCTTGGGTTTGCTCTTTAGTAGGAAGTAAGTTTGAATTGGCACTGTGGTTCTTCTTTAAAATCTTATTGAACCAAAACTAGGAATTCTGTTCAAATCCATGTAGTCACTTAAGAACATAAAACACCAAAAGAGAAATAAACAAAATTAAAAAAATAATTCAATAAATATATTTTACATCTTGTATTTTGTAGAAACAAGCTCCTCTTTCATTTCTTTTTTAATAATTTTGTGTAAAATAATTCAGGCCTAACTCATAAGAGAAATTCCTCCTTTGAGGGTGAACTCAAATCTCTCTCAAAATATACAGGAACATAAAATACACACAGAACATTTTATTCCTATATCTGCGCCATCACAGGAAGATTATTTCCAGTCTCTAAAATAACATTGCAGACTTGTGGGGTTTCCTGTATATTTTATGTTGAGGAGCTCCAGAGGCTTTCCCTGTTTGTAACTCAGCTTACCACTCTCTGAAAGAGAAGAGGCATGAGAGACTTTGTGATACCTTGGAACAACATGTAATGAAATTTGTTTTCTTTCACCTCTCCTTCCAAATATAATCCACATTTTCTGTTGATGGGGAAAGGGCTGTGTTGCACAGTTTTGATCTTGCAGCTGCTGTCCCAAGTTGTTGACCGCTGTGGGACTCATTTTGAGTCCTTTACAAAAACTGTATTGTTCTTTAGCATTGTCAGAGAACAATGGCAGTGGAACTGGGCACTGTCATATTCCAGACAACAGCAGGTTCCCAGAAGCTGAGCTGCCTTGCCTCCAGCAGGAGTTAGATACTATAATACCTTGAGAAGCTGGGCTATTGCAGCTATTCAGAGCTTAAATTTAAATGCATGCTTACGTACTTAACTGGCTTTGGTGATATTAGTCATCTTGCCTAAGAACGAGCTTATCTTCAAAGGCACTGAACTTTTATAGCTCTCATTTCCTTGTGTTACAGGTGCTCTGTGCTCCAGAGAAGGCAGCATACCCACTCAACTGTTTATTCCCCTTCCATGATGATGAGCTGGGGATTGGTGACTCTGAAGTCTTTTCTGCAAAGTGTCTGGAGATTTTGGGGAGCAAGACTGAAGAAAACAGATTATTACATTAGGTTTGTTTTTCCATAATTTATGGATCTTATTATTTTCAATACATCGCTAGTGAAGATTTTATGGTCGTGCCAATGATCCCATGCACAGAAAATCACTGGAAATGTAGCATAACTGCAGTAGCATCTGACATAATGTAGACCATCATGCACACACCCCTCAGAGCTATTCCTCCTTGGAGCCATGGCACAAATTAACAACTATCAGCTTCTGTCATTACTAGATATTTTGAATTACATCTGTATTCAGGCTGATTTTCAGATCCTATATTGTTATATACTTCCTGTGTTGCAATGGCTGTTTGGACAGGGTTTCAGAAACAAAACGTGGTATATCACTAGGTGCAGTTCCTTAGGTTCCAAGAAGATGGAGAGAAGCACTCAAACTTCATGAGATAGAGTGGAACTTAAACTGAATAATATTGACTCCTTGGATATCATGAGAGTTAAAGACAATGAAACACCCGAAGTTCTGAAAAATTTGTCTCATACTGGTTCTTTGAAGAAAGTATAAGTGAAGTTTCGCACAGTGTGTTTCTTAATTGTTGGTAGATCCTCCTCCCTCCAGGTTCACAGTGCTATCTATGAGAACACAAAAGGGATGGCCTTTTTCAGAGGGAGAATATAGCATTGAGCATTCTTGTAGAAAAAGCTGAAGTCACAAAACTATGGTGATGCCCTCACAGAAGTCTGTATATAGATCCCTGAGATCTATATGAATATTCAATCAGATACCATCAGATACATGTTCCAGTTTGGTTAAAAAGGGACCTTCCTGCAAACATATGATTAAACATGTAGTTACTCCACACAGAACTGCTTCTCTGCTTAAGTCCTGCCTTAAAATTTCTTTTTACCTGTGGCTGAATAAAGTGCAACATTGGTCATTCAATGTGGACTATAAGCTCAGTGCTCAAAACCAAGACAAATGGTGCAAGAAATGGATGAAATATTTACTGCAGCATTTTTGTCAGCCAAACTCAGGTAACATGCATTACAGATATACACCACAAAGGAATAAACACTGTGTACTTGAAATAACTACTAAAAAAAGAAAAGAATGTAATAAGAATGTTCATCACTGTGTAATCTTCTAACCAAAATGACATCCACAACCTTCCAAGATAAGCATGTCTCCAAAACATCTTCTCTCATGAAATCTTCATGTGCATCTAGCATTTCACTAAACTTCAGTGATGAAAGACAGAAGAGAACCCAGCTGTCATTTGAGGGTTCATTCCCTTCATCTGCATCCTTTCTCATGACAAAATGTATCAACAACTTGGTTAACTTGGCTGCTCCTTCCTTAATCCATGGGACACTTAACCTTAATAAGCATTTTCCTCAAGTGTGGTTTGTTCCCTCTTCCTTTTCCATGAGGGCTCAACTTTCCTGACTGGCATGCTAAATAAATTAGAGGATGCTGTGTTAGTCCCTCACAAATCTACATAGGAGGGAAGAAAAGGGTCAAGCAGGTACTGGTAAAACAGCCACAAATGCTGTTTGTGACCACCACAGAGCAGGTGGCTTATGCAATGGACACCTTTGTGTCTCCTCATGCAGATGATTTGGTACCACATGGCTAAACCCTGAATGCAGACACATGGCTCCAGAGACATTTGCTCAGTTTATGGGGTGAGTGAAAAAAGCAGAATATATATATTTCAGAACACATTAGATATTTCTAAAATACTTGATGGTACATATATTGTGTGTTTAGCACATGCATTATACCTCAAAGTATTCATGCATGGAAATTTATTTTATTATTTATAGACCAGTTACAACATGAAGCCCACTTCCAGGTATCAAGAATCAACCTATATTTCACAGCTATTTTTATAACCAATAGTAAATCTTGTAGATGGTGTGAGTACTGTGTAAATTGTCTGACCTTGAGCAAGAAGAAAACCCCACAGGAAGACTTCTATATGAGAAAGCAGAAAGGCGTGCCTGAAAATGGTTCCTTATGTGCAGCCAGAGACAGTTTGGATCTACCCTAGGTTCCTTAATAAAATGAAATGAAAGAACAAGCACACTACACCTAAATATCTCAAAGAAGCCCAAAACTCTTTCTTTCACTGTGGGCTGAGCAAGGTGTGAGGCCAGCAATTATGGAAAAGGTGGTTCTTTGCTGTTCTCCAGGAAATGTCCACATCAGCATTAAACAGCCGTATCTGACTGAAAGACCAACATCAGGAAGAACACCACTACTGTATTCTGCAGCTTGAACTGAACTATATGCTTGCACTGCCCAAAAATGCTCCATAGGGCTCTCTTTCCCTGGTGCCAATGGTACTTTAAGGAGGCAGAAGACTCTGCCAGTAAAAAAGGAAACCAGTTTAGAAGCACCACAGACTAACAGCTGGGAGAAACCACCACAAGTCATCCATGATATTCAGCCCACAAAAATCTGGGAATTTTCCCAAGGCTATCTGCATGGTGTCAATGTATAACTGACAAAACTGGAGAGACATAAATATTTTTGAAGGAATTAGCACCTGGAATGCTATCTCTCTACTGTAGTTCAGAGGCTGTGCCTGAATAGGCAGGTGTAATAGGCCTTTCTTGGGATGGCAAAGTGAATGTCATGTCGATGTGTCTGGATCTTCTTCCTCCGAAAACAGGTTGCTCACATGGCACATATCAGACACTGCTCCTGAAAGACAACCTCCTAAACCTGTAAATCACCTGAGGGTGATGGTGAGGCACACATGGTATAAGCAGCCTGACCAGGAATGATGCAGCACCCTGACCTATGCTGCAGCCCTGCTTAGCTTACAAGCATGAGTGCCATAGAATCATAGAATCATAGAATCACAGAATCATAGAATTGGCTGGGTTGGAAGGGACCTTAGAGATCATCAAGTCCAACCCTTGATCCACTACCGCTGCAATTACCAGACCAGGGCACTGAGTGCCACATCCAGTCTCTTTTTAAATATCTCCAGAGACGGAGAATCCACCACTTCCCGGGGCAGCCCATTCCAGTGCTTGATCACCCTCTCAGTAAAGAAATTCTTTCTAAAGTCCAACCTAAACCTCCCCCAGCACAACTTGAGACCGTGCCCTCTTGTCTTGCTGAGGGTTGCCTGGGAAAAGAGACCAACCCCCACCTGGCTACACCCTCATTTCAGGGAGTTGTAGAGAGTGATGAGGTCTCCTCTGAGCCTCCTCTTCTCCAGGCTGAATAGCCCCAGCTCCCTCAGCCTCTCTTCACAGGATCTGCGCTCGAGTCCTTTCACCAGCCCAGTTGCCCTCCTTTGGACCTGCTCCAGGACCTCGATGTCCTTCCTGAACTGAGGGGCCCAGAACTGGACACAGGACTCAAACTGTGGCCTCACCAGCGCTGAGTACAGGGGCAGAATCACTTCCTTGGACCTGCTGGCCACGCTGTTCCTGATACAGGCCAGGATGCCATTGGCCTTATTGGCTGCCTGGGCACACTGTTGGCTCATGTTCAGCTTCCTGTCAATCCAAACTCCAAGGTCCCTCTCCGTCTGGCTGCTCTCCAACCACTCTGTCCCCATCCTGGAGCTCCCCAGGGGGTTGTTGTGGCCAAAGTGCAGGACCCAGCACTTGGCCGTGTTGAACCTCATTCCGTTGGAATCAGCCCAACTCTCCAGTCTGTCCAGGTCCCTCTGCAGAGCCCTCCTGCCTTCCAGCTGATCCACACTTCCCCCCAGCTTAGTGTCATCTGCAAATTTGCTGATGATGGACTCAATCCCTTCATCTAAATCATCAATAAAGATATTGAACAGTGGGCCCAACACTGATCCCTGGGGGACACCACTAGCGACCGGCCGCCAACTGGATCAGCACCGTTCAGCACCACTCTCTGGGCCCGGCCCTCCAGCCAGTTCTTAACCCAGTTCAGAGTGCCCCTGTCCAACCTGTGGGCTGACAGCTTTTTCAGGAGAATGCTGTGGGAGACAGTGTGAAAGGCCTTGCATGAGATAGACCATGTCCTATTGAATATACAGCAGCAAGATTTCTTTTATTTTGTCAGATTTTAAAGTCTGGCTATCTTAAAGGGAATTTGATCATAAAAAAGGATTTCAGACAAATGTTGTCTAGACTGTATGTTATGCAAGCAAATGTCCAAAGTCTGAGTGAATATTTTGTATTTAAATCCCATCATTTTATCTTGGGATACTGACTTGTATAGTTTAAAAGAAATATGCTTCTCTGTGTGTATATATTGACATATATGTACATATGTAGAATGCTTATTTGGATACAGTGTTAAGATCACTGAAGTTAAGATAACACCTGCTGTGAAGCAAATTGATTCTAATAATGCATCAGTTCACTTGCTCTGCAAATACTGGTCAGAGCTAGGTTAAAAAAAGTATCAGTGGGGCAAAAAGACAAATCTCACAGGAATTCTTTACTGTGTTCTATTTCTAATTTCTATTGTAGTAGCAGTTTATTGAGGTTCTAGAGGGCTACTTTGACTAATCCTGAGGGATACTGAGTACAAAGGGCTACTCACTGTCTTGGTAGACAAGTCTATTTTTCTAACCATCTTCACCTTCTGTGTAGCATGTTTGGAAGAGGGCTGCACACACAGTATGTGAAATAAATACAGGTTTATACAGCAGTGCAAAGAGAGTATTTTCTGAAGGTTGTGAAAAAGGGCAAAGCACTGATTTGCCTGCTGTAGAGCAAATAGAAACCATTTCTACAGATAGAAATACTTATGCGAATCTCCTTCGAAAATATCAGTAAGTAGAAAACCTTTTTACAAGGAATATACATCTGTTAAAAAAGGCAGCCATCAAAACCAATACACAATACCAATACAGTGAAAGCACAGGAAAAGCTGTGACATAAAACTTCAGATATTCCTAAAATCACAGAACTTCACATTAATTCCTCAGAATTTCCATAAGAGCAACATAGACTTTGAGGCCAAACCTTTACATTCATCTTCCATCAATTTCAATAACTGATGTTTAGCAGCAAATTCATGAGAGTTGTGAGTGTTCAACCACTGGAAAAATGTGTCTACTTTTAGAATTTAACCCTGAAAACAGCAAAGCAAGTGAATGAGTCACTTTAAAGCAGGTTTTCAATAATCTAATGGCAACCATGTGGGCCTATGTACTAACTTCAATTCATCGTTTCAATATCCTACTGTTCAGCAATAGCAGCTCAACCCTAAAACTGTGATGTAAGCCTAAAACCCTATAATGCCCTCATTCAGTAATGGAAAATCTTCAATAAATGGAGCTTTCCAAGATATCAAAATAAAGATCAGAAAGGGGACATATTCTTCCTAGTAATCATAAAGGGAATTTTACATATAATAACCGAGTACAAAGAGCATGTTGCAAGCAAACTGAGTCCAAATGTACCTCTGTGTCATCCCAGTGAGTTCACAATCCACCAGAGCTTTACTGTTGTGCTTGCTGTGATGTCACACAAGTCTCTGGATGTGTGACCTTCCTAGTATATATAGCTCATGGTTATCTGTGCTGTTCTCTTCCTTTCTTTTTATCCCCAATGCTAAGACTGCCTTTTAACTATAAAATGCAATATTTTGATTTATGACAAAAAGGTTAGTTAGGGAAGCTGGATCCTAAATTGTTCAGTGGAATCTTTATCCTTTGATTATGTAGTTGGCTGAGCAAAAGCATTTTGATTCATTCTATTTCAGTTAAACTCTTCTTTGCAACTGACCTAAAAGATGACCTTTTTATATGCTTTGTATCCCCAGGAAAACAGAAAAATGCAGAGGGATTATTAATGGGATTTAATTTATATTATATTAATAAATGAGTTATTAATGGGATTTCATACTACATATTTTAAGCTTTTGTTTTAACATACACAAAAATTATAACAAAAGCCATGCAAATACATAAAGGCTTGACATATAATCTGAAATCCAGCGTTAACATTTTTTACTGCCATTGTAAATTAATTAGATAATTTTTGTAATTAAGAAAATATGCAACGTATTCTGTGACTTTATAATTAGCTTGATAGTGTGGCTTGAAACACAGTTACACCTTAATGCTCTGTTTGAACCAGTGCTCTTTAGAATGGTATTGTAATTCCTTGCTTCTGTATTTGAGGTCCATTTTTTTCTTTTCTTTTGGAGTTATATTGTATGCTTTCAATTTTCTTTATACACATTCACTGTTATGTACCACCAAACAAACAAGGAGAAAGAGAGCATAGATAACTTCTTACTGTATCTTTTGTAATCTCCAAACTGCCTAACTGCTATACTTGGTGCAATGGAAAAAAATTTTGGCAAATTATCCAAGGTTCCAAATACAAACATACTCTGAAAATCAGTCCTTATGCAGAGCACATTTTAGTGCTTTATATCCTTGTTTCCGTAGCTAAGGGTCTGGACCAAAATCTGTAGCTCTAAATGTTTCTTTAAGCTTTTGTTGGATTCAAAAAAGTCCCCTGAATTTTAGTTGCAGGCTGGGTTTTAACATCTGGTTTTAAATTTAAATCAATACTTAAATTTTAAAATGTGTGTGTGTAAGAGAGACATAGAAAGAGAGAAAGAGAAAATGTGCACAAATGAATGTCTGGCTTGGCAGGAATTTCCTATTCTGTTTCTAGAAGAGTTTGTTTTGCAGCAAAGAAGTCAGTAAGATTACTCACATTATAAACTTTTTAGAACATTCAGTATATTGCAGTAAATTTCAGTATTACTCATAATCCCAGTATAGTGTTACGTAGGCCACAATAGATTTGGGTTGATTTTTTTTTTCCTTTCCACCTGCTGTATTCCTTGATACCCAATATCTGTCCAATTGCCCTGACACCTAATGTACAATGGATTGAAAGGGCATATTTCCCTGCATATGCAGGCTAAAATCATCAAAAACTCATGAGATGAGGGCAAAGGGAGCTGAGTTTCTATGCATTATTTTATTAGTCTCTGTTCCTCTGGTCCCTCAGTCCCTTGCAAACAGATGCATCTCTTCCCCATCTCTGGCTTCCTTAGTCTTATGCATCTGGAGTAAAAAATACATCCAGTATAAAATTCAGGGTAGCTTTTATATCTGTACTGCTCAAGCAAGGAGTAGATGGAGTGTAGATGGACAGAGAAACTACATGCCTTGGTGGGGCAACAAAATCTTGCCCCTGTTGGCCCCATATCATAAAAAGTTGTGGCTACATGAAGATCAGAGGAGGAATGAGTATTTGCATTTGTATGCATTTATATACATTAGCTAATGGGGGAATAAGAAGTGCTGTATTGAGCACTGGATATAAAGAATTCCATTTTTGCCTCTATGTATTCATTCTAGTTCACATTGATGATTTCCCACAGTGTTTGTAAATTATGTTCACAGTGCTCTTCCAGATAAAGATCATAAAATGAGGATTTTTTAAAAAAAATATTTTAAGCAAAGCACAGACAACATGATGTCCTTTTCCTCTTGAAGGAACTGGTAAAAGCAGAGCAGTCAATAAGGCTATGGCAGTGAGACCACTTTGGATCAGGTATGATGGCTGGCTCAGTCCATTTCTCACAGCATCACTTAAGAGTCTCATACCTTCTATATTTTAAACAGTTCTGAGAACATGGTTTTGTCACCAAGTACTATAGAACTAGGAAATGAGGGAGGGGGATCCTACCTGCCTTTGACTTGGTTCCTTTTTCTTTGTCTGACACACCTCAGCCTCATCCTTGAACAAGTAGGTCCTGAATTTTTCTTTGCACCCTTGTTTCCATCAGAGCCCTGGGTAGAGCAAGTGTTATTGTGTCCATAAGCACTTTGGTGTAAAACTCCTCAATCACTAGAAGGGATATATGGCAGTGAAGATAGTCTAGCTTTTACATTTTTTATCACACTAGGGCTATTTTTTCTTTCTTTTCCACTCTTATTATTAACCTTTTTATAGAAAATTGGCTTACCAAGAATTTATGAATTAGCAAGTCTATTATAATGATGAATGGTAATTACCATTTAAATCCTGAGTCATTCATCAGCTTGTTCACCATATGTCAGGTGATACAAGAGTGCATGAATACTTGTCTGGTGAATATTTCTCAAATTATTGTTATATTTGCCTGAACTTTGGACCTGTATGCCAAATACTAGGTGAATAAAAGTTAGAATGATAAAAAAAAAATAAAAAATTTACAGGTAATGTAAGGAGAGAGGGAGTGGAAGTACAATAAGAGGTATCCCTGATAGTAACAATTATTAGGATTAGTATTAGACGATTATTACAGTTTTTTAAAAATTAGGAAGAATGAACATGTATTTGACCTTTTTGACAATGCACAGAGAAGCTTGTGATGGCAAATAAAATTATTGTACAAGAATCTTGGCTAAGGAATTATTTTTACAAAGAAGTATGGTCAGGAGGTCAAGGGAGGTGATTTTCCCCTCTACTCCACTCTTGTGAGACCCTACCCTGTTCTTACAGGGGAGCACTGTGCCCCAAACCCAGGAAAAACATAGAGCTGTTTGAGAAGGTCCAGAGGAGGGCCATGAAGCTGATCAGAGCACCTGATCATCTATTGGAACACTCCTTTTATGAATATAGGCTGAGAGGCTTGGGGTTGTTCAGCCTGGAGAAGAGAGGGCTCCAGGGACACCTTATAGCAGCTTTCCAGTACTGGAAGGACACCTACAGGAAAGCTGGGGAGAGACTTTTTATAAGGGAACGTAGTGATAGAATAATAGTAATGATTTCAAACTTAGAGAAGGTAGATCTAGATTAGAGATTAAGAAGAAATTCTTTCCTGTGAGGGTGGTGATGCACCGGAAGAGGTTGCCCAGAGATGTTTTGGATGTCCCCCGCACTCTGGAGGTGTTCAGAGCCAGGTTTTGTGAGGCTTTGTGCAACTTGGTCTAGTGGGTGGTGACCCTGCCCATGCAGGGGGTGGGAACTAGGAAGGGATCTTTAGGATCCCTTCCAACCCAAACTATTCTATGATTCTAAGAAGTCATACCTCAAAAAGAGCCTTCCAATCAGGCCAGATAGTTGGGTCTAGCCTGAGGCTGCTTGGGACTTTTTGCCCTCAGCAGTCTCTTCAGGAGTGTGAAGGGATGTAGTGGCTCTTGCCAAGATCCCAGAGAATGGATGTCTATGTGGCCCAAGCAGCATTTCATTTGATCCTGCCACTCTTCTTCCTTGATGGTCTTTAATGATGGGAAAATAAATTGAAAGGGCACAACAGCTGAGCTGCCACTCAGACTCCCAATAAAACCTGGGGTCTGCTAATGGGGTCATGTGGGGACAATTTCACTTCATTTGTCAGTGCCAGACATCCTGGGGGTGTAAATGCAAGATTTTTATCTCCAGAGTTCTCAGCCCACCTTCTTGCAAAGCACAAAACTCTGCAAAGGTGTCCTCTGGGTCCTCCATATAAAATAATCTTTTTAGATATGACTGAAATTATTGTAACAGGAATGGGTGTACATTATGTGCCAAGTGATAAAGACTCTAAGAATGAAGCTAACATTAATGATTATAACTTTGACTATTTCTTTTCATTTTGATGCACTGTGTCTCTCTTAGGTTTAACAGCTCATAAACTGAAGCCAGCTTTCTGAATGATCATTTAATACTTGAAATGTAACCATAGACTAGGAAGAAAATACTAAGATATTAATCCTGGCAGCAGACAGCAAACACTAGACCCAGAAGCTTAATGGGGCTGAGCTGAATGGAACATAACAAGTCTTCTAACCTAACTAAATACACTCCCCATCTCTCTGCGGGCTGGGAATGTTCTCTTTCTATAAGCATCTGAACACAGGAAAATGTAAAGTAACAGTTAAACTGAGTAATGTAGCATAGCTAAACTGAGGGGATATTGTTCAGCTTATCTAGCTAGGAAACAAAACATTCTAAGAAGATTGTTTTAAACAAAGGTCTGAATTCCTATCAATGCCTAGTTTTCTTCATGCTAAAGTTGTGGTTCTGCTTTTTCTATTAGTGCTTCCACTTCTGAAAAAAAAAGGAAGTTCCATATTCCTGTTCCAAAACTATGTTCTTTACATGTGTATAGAGAACAAAGTTGTTGAAGTTAAAAAAAAAAAACCCAGACAAAAAAACACCACCAAACAAAAAACATCCCATAAAAACCAACCACGGAATTTCCTGTTGGATCCTCTTAGCTTTGGATCAAACCAAACCTGTGACTAATAGATGAAAAACTTTCAAATATTCAGCTCCCTACACAAATTTGGAAAGGTGAACCCAGAGGTAGCATTCACTGCCTGCCAGCCTCTCTCTTACAGTGAGTGGTTTTATGTACTGTGCCTGAATTTAAATAGACTCAGATGCTGCATGTTAAAATTAGAGGTGCTTTCTTGCTTTGCCAGTGGACTCAACTAGATAGTACAATTTTAAAACAAGATTACTTTGTAAAAATTATAATATGCTCTTCATTCAGATGCTCTTGGTTCAGAAGCTCCAGGAGGTAGGACAGAGAAAAGGCTAGTGACAACATTCATTTACAACCTAAGAGAAAGACAAATAAAGGAAGAAACATGGCAGAAAATTTTCTCCAGGGAAGTTCTGAATAAAGACTAATCACAAAAAAATAAAGCCATGTTTGCTTCAGAAAAGAGTTGGGATTTTGGCCATCAGTTTCAGCAGTAGAGATGCCGGCAGAGTAAGCCATTACTCAGACATAAGGAAAGATATCAAAATTATTCTCTAGCCTCATTTGTATTCTGCAAAATTTAAGCAGACTATAAAATAGCATGCTTTTTTTGGCAGCTTGTAAGCCATTACCAAAGGTTTTGGATGCCTGCAAAAGCCATCCACCATTCAGCCCTACATAATGACCCACAAATCTAGTAAAGACAACACTTCTGTTTCTGATTGAGGAAAAAACATTGTGTAGTAGTCAGGTGAGTGTTCTCTCAAGGAAAATGCTAAAAAAAAGAGTCCTTTATGGTGGCAGATACCGTATCCCTGGATTAGCAAAAAGGCAAAGATTCCCACTGACGCCTCCCACCGGAGGCCCCAATATTCCTAAGGCCGCCTCTGTATGTCAGCATGTGAAGTTGATCTTTCCCAGCTGACGCTGGGCTGAAATTTCTTGGAAGCAGCTGGGGTGGAGATGTGCCAGACAACCTTAAAAAATAAATCAGTTACAAGTGAACCAGGGCAACCCCCAAGGCCCAGAGGCAGGGAGGGTGTTTTGCTACATGCATTACTAATTAACTGTGAAAAGTTTTGAACAGTCCCAATTTTTTTTTTTGTGAGTACCAGCTACCTTTTATAAGAAAGGCCATAAAAAGAAGGTAGAAAACACGGTTCCAGTAACTGAAATTAAGCATACCAGAGTCTGGGGGAGGGTGGAGACGGATCCACAACCAAACCCCATTTTAGTTTTTATTTTATTTTTAACTTAATTTGACTCTTCATGTCAGACAGTGTTCCCTATCATATATCATAAGTCATCTGACATAACCCCTAGTGATGCAACATTTTTACAATGCTTATTTTTTTGCCCATTCCCCAATAATTTTTTCCAGACAAAAATGACTTCAGCCTGCAGAAAGCCTTTGGACTACGTTCTAACTAGCCAAAACTTAACCTGCAATTAGGATTCTTGAATCACTTGGAAAAATAGGTAGTCTTTACCTTGAGGCTCATATTACAGTAGGGAGTGAATATTCCATACCCTGCACATTCAGAGTTCAAAGGCCTCAAGAGAGAGTAGAATTGTACAGCTTGATTTTGGCTAACTGAAGTAAAATAATCATAGTTTTCATACTTTAAGCCATTTGAGAGACTGCAGGAGCCTTAAACAAGTTTTATCAATAATAAACGATTTGTAAAATTTTGATGATACCTAAAATCTATTACTATCAGGAACTGCATGCATCCATTGTGGCCTGAATATATTTTGCTGACCATTCTGGACAACATTTTCAAACGAAAATACAATTTATTTGCATCACTTTATGCAAAAGTTGTAAGCTAAAAACTTTATAGCACATGTCATAGAGGAAGGGGTTTTCCTTAGTCGCCTGTCTCTGCCAGAAGCAGCTATCTCTTGTTCCATGAGGACACAGTCCATTGATAAAGGCTGGGCAAAATTTCAATTGCATGCTGTTTCTGCCGATAGCCAGCTTAGCTGAGCAAGACACATGGATGATTATAGCTCACATTTACCTTTCAGATGATAGAAAACAGAAACATTTGAACCACTGAATCACTGAATCTGTACTAGCCAATCATACCAGCCATTAACTTTTCTGTTCTTCAACCTGTCTAGCTGGCAGAGCAATGGAAAACAGGGACAAGTAGGCACCCTTTGTAGTTGATGGAAAAACTATTTACTAAGCCTGGGCTGCATCAGTGGCTGATACTCTTCTGCACAGTTGAAACCACACGGTGCAGGGCCCTGAGCCACTCAGAGACAGATACTTTAAGCCACCTTTATATTCTCACTGGGGTCCTCCCAGGAGTTTGTTTCTCTACTGTATTTCTGTTCACCTGAAGCCTTGAGGGGCACCCTGAGCCGATGGCAGTCCCAGAGCAGGGGGCTTCAGCTCTTGTCTGCCTCCTTACACTGTATGCAACAGCAAGGAGGAAGAGGCATGTGCTACAGCCCAAAGCAAAATAGGTGCATTAAGGTACACAGCCTTGCCCAACACCACGTTGTTAGGAAACACCTAATTCCCTCGAAGAACCCATGTGTGTTACTGAAAGTGAATGGGTGTATATGTGCCTCTGTGTGTGCATGTAATCCTATATTGTGTGTGTAGAGCATGCATTCACTTGACATTTAAAATAGAAAACTAAAAAAATAAAATACAGAAAAGCAGGTGCTCTGTGAAAACCAGATACAGATTCTGAGCTTAGCTTTTATGAGTAAGTAGCTGAAAAGAGGTGCAAGTAAGATAAGAAATGTTATTAGAATAGATTCAGATTCTATCTGGGAGGACTTTATACAAAGTCAAGCCCAAAGGAGTCTTTTCTTTGTCAGAATTCTTGT
The DNA here is from genome assembly GCF_036169615.1 of Heliangelus exortis. Classification (NCBI taxonomy): domain Eukaryota; kingdom Metazoa; phylum Chordata; class Aves; order Apodiformes; family Trochilidae; genus Heliangelus; species Heliangelus exortis. The sequence continues at coordinate 172,492,660 of NC_092422.1, forward strand.
TGGTAACTGTAGCAGAAGAATCAAATTTAACTGGCTTTCAAAAAAATATACCTGGGTTTTGTTTTGTTTTTTTGGTTGGTTGGTTTATTTGGTTTTTTCTTGTTCTTTGCCAAGGGGCATCAGTATATTTTTCAATCAAGTTGGAATATGAACAAGGACTTTATTTTAGGAAATATTTTCCTGATAAAAAGTCAACTGTTACTATGCTCTATCCATTCAGTTACCTAATAGATAGTGCATAAACTGGTTTATATAACGCTTAAATGCTTAAAGATTTGTGGGAAAAATAAAAAATGGTAAGACAGAAGTTGACTTATGGAATTTAGGCTAAAAATTCTCATACTTGCAGTACTATTTTAAAGGAAACAGATTTAACAGTAATCTCACATTTGATCACTTGGAAGGCATTTTTACTAAAATATATGAATACATCACTAGAAAATCAGTGGAATTATTCCACCATTTTAAGAATTAAAACCTGACAGGCCCTCATTTAATTTTAAAGAGTTGTTACAGAGAAAAAAAAAAAATCTGTGGTTTGCTGGAATTACTACAGTGAATATAAACAGAGGCAGATGGATTTTCAAGAGCTATGAAGGGAAAACACATCCTAAAAATGAATATTTCCTCCAATGCCTTGACCTACTGTGATACCTACCAAACCATCTTTAACAGTAGGATTTAAATTGCAGAACTGATATGGCCAGTTTCTAGACCTTGACTTTACCTGGTAAGGAGATCCCTGATGTGGAGGGGACTATTACTAAGGTTCTGTAGTTATCCTCTGCACTGAATGAAAAAATATTCATGCCTTTAGGGGTTGTGGGTCCTTGCTGTGATTTACATAACTTACTGTGAGCAGCCATGGCAGACACCAATTATAGAGAACTTTGGAACTGCTCTACCTGTAGCTCCCAGTGGAAGCCATGTTTCTGTTGTATTAAATCTGTACAAAAATGACAATGGGGGAAAGGAAAAAAAATAAGTGGTGCTGTGAACGTTATAAGTAAACCGTTGGGAACAACAATATATGTACCATGGTGCAACAGATAATGCAATTTTGCTCAGCATTTCAGAGAGCATCCAAACCAAAGGGAAAAAAAACCCCAAGCCTAAAACCAAAAAAAAAAAAAAAAAAAACCAAAAAACAACCCAACCAAGAAATATAAAACAGAGAGCAGCTGTAATGTCAATTTGCCTTTCATGACCACTGCAGTTTTGTCAGGCAATAATCTAGAGGGATGAAATGATTTCTGTTATGTGTTTGGTTTGGAAAGGAAACATGGGCAGGTAAAAAGAATAATACATTTACCAAAGTGTCATCATATACAGCGCAGAAAAGGAATTCTGAATGTCAGCATGGAAAAAAAAAACGTGCTGAAAACAGTTTCAAAATCTTACAGTTATTTGAATTAATATTCACTATGGACATCTCTGTAAAGTAGTCCACTGCACAACTAAACACCTCCACAGCCTGAACATAAGCTGGTGGCCAGCTAGGACCTTCTGCTGCCTCCACAGGAGAGAATCTCAGAATCATAGAATCACAGAATGGCTTGGGTTGGAAGGGACTCTAAAGATCATCTAGTTCCAATCCCCCTGCCACAGGCAGGGGACACCTACCATTAGACCAGGTTGCTCAAGGGCCCATCCAAACTGGCTTTGAACACTTCCAGGGAGGGGGCAGCCACAACTTCCCTGGGCAACCTGTGCCAGTGACTCACTGCCCTCATAGGAAAGAATTTCTTCCTAATGTCTAATTTAAATCTCCCCTCTTCAAGTTTTAAACCATTTCCCCTTGTCCTCTAGCTACACTTGTGCAAAAAGTCCTACCTCAGCTTTCTTGTAGTCTCCCTTCAGATATTGGAAAGTTATAAGGTCACCTCAGGGTCTCCTCTTCTCCAGGCTAAACAACCCCAACTTCCTCAGCCTAAGAGAAGAGAAAATTAGAGGCACATTTCCATCTTGTACTTGACCTAACACAGAAGTGTGAGACACTGATACTGCAGTGCATCTACACACTACTTATGGTTCAGGGCAAGCTGCTTCTTTACTATGGTGGGACTTTTTGTGGGCTTCAGGGAGTAGAAGTGGCCCTTCATGAGAGTAAGGATGCAAATATTTTGTGCACCATACCGTGCTTCGGGTCCTGGTGCAGAGCACTCTGCACTCACTGGGCCATGTACTCAGTGAAACTTCGTCAGTGCTGGGTGGACTGGGCACACTGGGAAACAACTCTTGTAGAAGCCATGTAGTTGTCTTCAAATGTATGTATATACTGGTATGTGCTCAGTGTTTCCTAGAATGCTAGAAAATAACAACAACAAAAACAAAAAACAAAACAAACTACAAAAAAACCCAAAAAGCCCCAGACCTAATTTTTTCACTTTTGTGACAAAATGTCTTTAAAAAAACCCCAAACCAACAACAACTAAAAAAGCCCAAAAAACAACCAAACCAAAATAATAAAACTCTCAAGTTTGTACTTTCAGGAGAAAAAGAGAGGAAAAAGAGTCTTTCTGTCTTGGCTAATAGTGCTGCTGGTGAAAGAATGTAAGACAAAGCAGAAGTGAAAGGACAGGAGGCCATTCAGATATCCCATGCCTGGGTGCACGCTTCCATGTCTGAACCTTGGTGTGAGAAGAAAAGTTTTATCTCACTTCTGTTTTAGAATAAATTTTTAACTATTATCATTCCTGCCTGCTTGGGCTAGGTTTTATGCTGAACTGAACATGTATCTATTAGTTTCTGTGTATTTATGTTGTCCAAAGACTTAATTTTCCTGTTTTCTCTGTTGATTTTATAATAACCTCTGGTAATTACTAGGTGACCTCTAGCACCTAGCAAAATCACTTCCACATTTGGAAAATTTGGAGAAATCCTCAGTATATATAATCTTTACAATGTTAAGAATTAGATGTTAGAATATTAGACACAGAAGTTATTTGACTTACCTGAGGCTGTACAGTGAACTACTGACAGAGTTGGAAAGTAGAACTTAAGACCTCATGCTCAGTTCCTTTGTTCTTCCTTAGGACTTACCCTTTTGGTTAACCATCTTGTATCAAAAAAAAAAAAAAAAAAAATCAGTGGCAGTGGTAGTAACTGAATTAGGAAGCAGATCCCACTTTGTTTCCACTCCTTCATGGATAAGTCCTGTCTGCAGCACCTAACCTGCAGAAGTGTTTCTCAGCAGCTTTGCAAGTTGTCACATGCAAAATTCAAAAGGTCTCAGACATTCTTATTTGTGTCTTTTTAAGAGTTAGAATTGATAATTCACTATTTCTGAACTCTATAGACCAAGGGACAAAACCTACATAGCACTCAACGATGGATGAAATCCAGAAAGAGCTGAATTAGCTTTGTCCAAATACATTTAAATTAGTCTAAAATATTTGCAGCTGATTGCTAACTTCAGCTGAACAAATGAGCTTCAGAACCTTGGCAGCAAAACCAGATCAAGGACTTTTTTGTGAGTATGGCAGCTTTGTCTTGGCTAAGCAGCCTCAGCATGTTGCTGTGAGTCCAGGAGTCTGATTCTCGGGCATCTAGGTTGGGACTTGGGCTCCATAGTCCAGTCTGGAGAGAGGATTCTGTCTCTCTGGACCTTCTCTCAGGATGGGGTCAGAAGGGCTCCACATTCTTCAGTCCATGTCTGCCCTGTAACCCTGATGAAAGTGGGCTACTTTCTGTGTAGCTTTTGCTACTGTGACTCCATTATATGTAGCAATCAGTAATTATCATCTTTGTATGGGTTACTAAAAATTCTTCAAGTCTAAATTTAATTAAAAATAGGGAAGCAAGCATTGGTAAAGGGTATGATTCTACAGTACCTCATCAGCTGAGAAAAACCCAGATGCAATGCAAAGGCTTAACCAGTTCACAGGGCAGGTGAAGAAAATTGTAATTCATCTGGGGAACTGTGCTCCACTCAGTCTCCCTTTGCATGCCACACTCCTGGAAGGCACCACCCTCACAAAGGAAAAACATGTAATTTTCATTATGTTTCCAGGAAGGGTGGGTTATACGAAATTTGCAGAGAAGCTTCATTCTAAATACACGCTCTAGGGTTAGAGCTGTTGTTTTCTAACAGCCAGTGCTTGCAGATGTTTTTAATCTATTAAGTCTTCAATAAAAATCAGCAATATTGTAACTTTAACTAAAGCTGTATTAATTGTATTCATTCTGCTGCAGGTGTTATCCCATAAAGATCATTTCACATTATTACTGAAAGGAGGGGGATGGTCTAAACACATTTTCTATTTTAAAAATTTAAACACCTTTTTATAAGTTTCACATATTTCAGTTTTTCTGCCTCTCTAAAGCTGAAATAAGATGGTGTTTTAAACATTGCCTCACGTTTATGAGCAAGGCAAGGTGATCTTTGAGCATATCAGATTGTACAGACAGAAAGAAAATAATTTTACAGATCATTTTTACCTATGTTATTAAGATTCAAGTCTTGGTTTCTTCCCCTTATAAACAGTGTCCCAAAGACCTGTGGTATCCTCTGTGTTAAGTGCTGAGTTCAAGAGATTAAGGGCAATGACTGGCATCTAGTTCACTTTTATTTCCATTTCAGTGCAACTTCACATCGCTATACATCTGTTTTGTTGATTCACAAGAGCACTTGAGATGCTTTACAGTTGATTTTGACAAGTGCTACAATTTGATACGGGCAGATAATTCTTGCTGAGATGATTTCAAAAGTACAGAAATTATAATTTTGAGTAGATATTACCTTTCTTTATGATCAGAATTTTCATGTAATATACTGTGCACTTAAGCTTCTTAATCACATTTTCCTTTTTTTAAACATTACATTCTTTCCATCTAATCTAGTAAAGTATCGCAAATTAAAATATTATTCTAAATATATCTTGTTTTTTTTTTTTCCATGTGCTGTGGACAGCTCATATAAAACCCACGTTAAAAAAGTGTTGTCTCCTAACCTTCTCCCCCAAAAATTTTCATTTGGAATTTAATTAAGCCGTGAGACAGGACAGACTGTGTGGTAGGGTTGATTAATGCATACCTCACATGCATTTCACTTCATGCTTCCAGCACATCTGAGGTGTGGACTAATCAGCACAACTGCTCAGTCCAAAGTGTCTTAGTGTGACTGCGAACTGTCATAAACTAAACAATAAAAACCTGAAATGCAACAAAGAATTCTTATGCTACTGAATATCACACACAAGGATGGAATTTGTAAAAAAAAAAAAAATAATAATTTCATTAAATTCCAGTTTTAAACACATCAGAGCTATGTGGCTGAAAGGTTTTCTGTGATATGTGAGAGTGTTCTGTCCTGCCTATGCCTTGTTCTCCTCTCTGCTCTTTGGGGGGTGCACCAAAATGACAAAACCATCTTCACTCCCCAGTTCCTGACTCCTTCACTCCTGCTCTAATCTTCTGCACCATTTCTCCCTCTTTTTTCTTCATGGTTCTTCTGCCTTAGGCATTTTTCCCTGAAATATTTACCTGGTATCAGCCTGTGCTTTCTTGCATTGGTGGTCCCCAGGCACTGCTCATCACACAAATTGATGGAGGACTTGTCCTCAGTTAACCTCTGTGAACAATGTAGGAGGTTAACTCCAGATTTACACCAGGGCCACTGACAGTTTAAGTAGTCTCTGTTGGAGGCTTTCAGCAGAAAGTCTGGCTTGGTACTTCAAAGAAATATAGAGAAGGATGGGCAGAGACGTCCTCAACTTTGTGAAGGGACACCTAGCACAAGTTTGCCTTCCTCTAAAGGAGAATGGATGAATTTATACTGAAAAATTGCATGCATTAACAGGAGCTATTGTTAGATTGTATTCTGAGAACCAGCAGTGTTATGTATCATGTTCATTGATAATGTATTCCACAGATATAAATGAGAAAGCAAAAGTTTCCTCTTCTCATCTTCACTCACCTTCCCCAGAGTCCTTCTGAGTTGCTACTGAAGTCAACAGTGAGACTCCCATTGAGCTCAGCCAGGCTTGACCATCAGAGAGTGAGTGCTACACCAACACCTACACTGATTTTCTGAGGGCTGCATGGCTGGGGGAGGAGCAGTGATTTTCCAGCTTTGCAGAGGGCTTGATCAGCAGAGCCCAAGGACCTCTGGCAATTACTGTCTGTGGCTCTGTGAACTTCAGTGGGTGGCATACCCTGGTGTCCTCTTAGGTCTCAATCTCCTCTGTCTCTTTGAAAAGAGAATTTGGCTGGAAGTCTGTAAGTTTAAACTAGAGAAATTTCTGGAGAAAGGGTGTGGGATTTTTGTTTTGCTTTGTTTTATGGTTTTTCTTCTTTCTTTTTTTTTTTTTTTTTTTTTTTTTTTTTTAATTTTCTCTCAAGAGAACAGCATATAGCCTAGAGTTTTTAAAATACCATTGGAAATGAGAAGCTGCTCAGTTGTGGGGGAGTGAAGGGTCCCCAAGGAATCTAACAGACTAGCAAAGGGGAGAGAAGTGTCTGGAGTAGTGAGGGAGGGAGGACGAAGCAAGCAACAAAAATTACAGAGTAGGGCTGAAGCTCATATACGGAGGGAGCAGAGGGAATTTAAAGAATAGAGAAGGAGAGGCATATGTCCAAAAAAGGAGAAGATGATTAGAGTAGGAGGTGGGAGGGGTGGGGATGGGAATGCTAAAAAGCCCAGCTTCCCATCAAACACAAAAAAAAACGAGGGTCTGAAATGGCACACTCGACTCAAGGGACTGCTCCTGGCTGACGCAGGCAGGTACACTGAAGTCAGGTTTTCACAGAAGGGCTGCAGGAATGAGCCCCACATTCACTGAAAGATTTCAGATTTGTCTTCACTGCATTCTCGCAGCCATTGCTGGGCTGAACTGCCACGTGGCACACAGGCTCTGCCATCCACTTTTACCTCTACTTGCACTGCTCCTGGGTGGTTTTTGCAGTATGGTTTGCCAGCCACAAAAGTTAAAAATAATTCAAGTAAAATAAAAGAATTCTGCTAAGAGACATAGGTCTTCCCTGTCTGAGAGGCACATGTGAACATGTCTATCACAAACTCTTTGTCAGAATACCACAGAACTGAAACCTCTATCAGCATTTTTGGTCAAGAAAAATAGCTGATTCAGCCATAGTTTTTTAAAATAAATATACATACTTTTATGTTTAGCTTAGGCTCTTAGGTATAAATACTAGTGAAGCCTAAGTATAAAAGTAAATTCCTGAATATAATTTTTATTTTCACGTGTGCTAAATGCCCATTATACATTCTTTATTCAGATGAATAGTCACTCTAGTCAGGATGCTCACTGAGGTTTATAGGGTCATTCACGTAAGTAAGGAATTGTTGAAGAAGTAAGTGTTTATGCAGAATCCATCCTATAAATAGCAGAGAAAAAGCAAATAAGGTAATTCATGCAGGGCTGGTGATATATATATACAGGGCTACTCTCAAACTTTCCTCTAGTGTTACATTTGTATTCATATATGTCAAAAATGCAATGTTATTTCTTTTCAAAAATAAATTGGAAGCACAAGTCTGTGGTGTATGATTATTTTATTAACTGATAAATCAGCTAGCTCTCAGGGGCATGGAAGAAACATATTTATTTAATTTACAAATAAACTGTATCCATTCCCATCTTTTGTTAGAAATATGCTTTGCACTAATAAATTCCAATATTTGATACTCTGGGATCCTTAGATATATTTTCAAAAGGTAAATAAAAATATGCATTTTTTCATTTTTTTTTTTAATTGGCAGACTTCATATGCAAACATAATCTCATATGATAAGAACAAATGTGATTGTGCTTAAGAATGTGTTTTCAGAAGACCCGTGCTTTCATAGTCCTGTGGCTGGTATTTCCACAGTGGCTTTCTACTTTAGGCACACAAGTCCCTGTTTAAAGCTCTGAGCTGGACAGCCTGATTTTCAGTGCTGCTGGATGCTGGCAATTTCATATCCATAAAGCCATACGTGTCCTTGTCCTCCACTGAGATCCAAATGGGAGGGTAACTGTACCCATATGGAGAAGCCCCTGTACATTTGAATATCTCGGATACAGTGTGAAAATTTGAATAAAAGAAGATCAACTACAAGGGGTCTTTTTTTTTCCTATGACAAATCACAGGCTCTTATAGAAGATGTAAGAGTCGAGAGCTACTTAGTTGAGAGCATTCTCATGTCTTTTAAACACTTATAAAAGAGAGTTATTCCATAATTATCCATTACAGGGACAAAAACTTCTCCAGTTACGGAATAACTCTTTTTTTATCTTTTCTTAGTTGTAGAATCCCACTATAAGCTCCTTTTTAATGGAATAATTTACTATTAAAAATAGATGAAAATGCCAGACTCTCCTTTTTGTTCTCTTCCTATATATACAATTAAATAGAGTATTCCA
>NC_092422.1:172506025-172531025 GCF_036169615.1 Heliangelus exortis
TAAATGCATTTAGTTAGTCTTGAAACAGTAAATAATCCAAAGAAGAGATGGTTCGTTTTTATCGAAATATGCTCTTTTGTTCACTTAAAATTAAGTAAATGGTCAGATTAGTTTGAGTGTTGATACAGAAAATAAAGATTTTGCTTTCAAGTTGAGGGAAGGTTAAAAAAAAATAAAAGATTTGCAATGTAGCAGAAAAAACCCCTAGAACACAGCTGAACTGAGGTATTTCGGCTGAATCAAGCACACTATTAGACAACTGCTGCACAGCCGATAGCTTCTATACACAATATATATATCCCAAATGTCTAAGTTCATGCAGCATAGTGCAAGAGTATGGTATTTATAGTATTTGTCTATATCTATATCTATTACTAGAATACGGAAGGTGGGTATTATGGCAATAAGTAATTTCTAACAATATACCTGATTCTAAAAGTACATGTTTTTCAATACATATGTATGGTTTATATGTATAGAGAGAGAGAGAGAGAGAGAAAGAGAGAGAGAGAGAAAGAGGAAAAAGAGAAAGAGAAAGAGAAAGAAAAAGAGAAAGAGAAAGAGAGAAAGAGAAAGAGAAAAAGAGAAAGAGAAAGAGAAAGAGAAAGAGAAAGAGAAAGAGAAAGAGAAAGAGAAAGAGAAAGAGAAAGAGAAAGAGAAAGAGAAAGAGAAAGAGAAAGAGAAAGAAAGAGAAAGAGAAAGAGAAAGAGAAAGAGAAAGAGAAAGAGAAAGAGAAAGAGAAAGAGAAGAAGTTGTGTCACTGCCAGGGGCAGAGCAGAAATAGAGGTTGAATGGTGAAAAGATACAACCCTCTCATGGATCATCTTCCTAGGAGTAATCTCTCAGCATGACAACCCTATATGTTTAGAAGTATTCTGGAAGTTGCCATTGTACAGGGAAGCAGAGATTACTTTGATGCTGAGCTTCTGATAGATAAATAAAGGAAGGGCTGGTTTAGGTCAGATAACCCGCTTTCAGCTTGCTATGTATTCAAGTTGTTGCAAAGCTGCCCTGGACAGTCTCTAGGAAAAAACTTTTCCATTGTTTTCCACACCCCCACATCCAATGCCAAATATAACCTGCAATTTTGGAGGTGTGTGAAAACAAGAATTAAGTTTGGGGAAAAAAATGTTAACTGTATCCTTTCACAGTTCAAGGAGAAATCTTCTGGGGTTTGGTTCACTTTCAAATTTGCACAGATTTTGTCCCACATAGTTCACTTTGTTTCTTAAGCCTTTCAGAATCAAAAGGTAAGCCCATGGAAAAAAAGAAGAAACAATGTTCATAACTATTTTATATACTACTTTTAAGGGCAGGACCATATTTTCATCAGAAATAGGAGTAAAATAGGTCTCTGTGATGATTCTTTGAAATCAAATGAGATTTAGTACAGCATGTGTATATGGTTTATTAGGAGAAATTTTGTAAGGTGAGTTTTCTAAAATAAATTTCCAGTCTGTTTTTTCAGCTGGATCATCTATAACATTTAGCTTTCCCCACTTCAGCCAGTGCTTGTTAAAACTTCTCCTTTTGTGTGCATGTGTTAAGATGATGGACAGTGTTTGCTGACTCTAGCTTATCTAAGCATTTAACAGGAAAATCTTGGGTCAACTCAAACTGTTTGAGCCAACAGTTTTTGTAACTGCCTGAATCTGAGGAATGGTTTTACAGTAATAAACAAACACAAGTAGTGTATAGAACTCTGCTGAAGAAAAGCAAAGCCTTCTGTATTAACACAGTCATGTCCACTTTTTAAAATAGCTCTAGATAATTTTTAAATGTCTTAATACAACCTTTGCTTTTAATCATGGACTGAAACTCAGTTGCAAAGGATGGCATAAGCCAAAGCTTGGGCTTCTTGCTCAATGATGGAGCAGAAAAATATTTGTATCTCAGGTCGCTTCCTGCTCCTGGTAGTTCTGAAAAATCCACATACGGTCATCACATTCTCACTTACCACCTATTTGTTTCTTTTTCTTATTTATAAAATAGTTGTCCTTGTGTGATTGTAGTAGTTGCTCCAAAGTAGTCTTCTGGGGCCAGGATACATGCTGTGATAGGTTTAGGATGTCTCATAGTGTAACTGCTGGAGTACCCTTTAGCCCACTAAAACGGGGAGGTAGGGCAAGCCATCCTGCACATCCCCCTTTCCCTCTTCTTCCTCGCCTTACCTTACAGTCTTGATGTGCTGATCTCAGCTTGATATCAATGAATGCTGCTGTCCCTAAATAATGTGCTCCTGAATATCTTGGTCCTTTAGCAAACACATATGGGGAGAGGAAAGGAAAAAAAAAGAGAGAACAAGAGGGGACAGGCAGTTAATTTCAAGTTAATTCTATAGAAGAATGTGGAGATCGAGGGGTTTCCAAGTGTTGAAAGAAAAAAGAATAAATTAGAACTTCTCTTAATGTATTTTAAACAGCTTTGAAGTTCTAATGCGGAGTTATTGTGCACAGTAAGAAAGACCACTTTTCCCATGGAAATTAGCAAACTGATTGCCACAGGGGCAGCATGGGTGGCAAGAGAAGATGGAATAAAAACTGATCTCAGAAAAAAAAAAATCAACTCATGAGACTTTGCAGCTTGAACAATCATGTATACAGAACACAGCAAGCATGACTGCAGTGTTTGTATTTTGTTTGGAACATGTTTTTGGAGCAACCTTCACATTCTGTCATGTTACAAACCACAGTTGTCACCCATCCTTTGCAAGACAACAAAGATGAAAGGAACAGCCAGTCTCATCAGTGCTATCAGAACTCAGTGAATAATTTGCAATGAATAATTTAGTCTTAAAATATCACTTTTTTATTGCCCCTGAACTAATTGTGAAACTGTACATTCATTAACTAGGTAAGAGTTACTAGAATCAATTAATATTTTGCTGCTATATTCTACCCCAAAATTACAAATATTTTAGTTAGACATCTTCTTCACCGACATGAGCTGCTTTTTCCAGATTCTAGTCTGTCCAGCTTGATCTGCTCACCACCCCAGCAGAGTAGTGTTGGTGGCAGTTTTCACAATTGGTAGAACAACCTGGAGGCTGCACTAATTTACACCAGAACACAAACAGGATTGAAAAAACAGGGATTAGATTTAGGTAGAAAGATTGTTGAAAAGACCTTATCATTTTCCTTCCCAGGTGAAATAGCAGGCATTCAGAGACACATGAGCTGGCTGCAACTCACTTCATTAATCAAATAAATGTGAATTTCAAATTTCAAATATAATATCTGAATATACAATTTTATATTGGTGCTGGTGGAGTTTCCAGCATTTGAATTACAAATTTGCTTTTTGCTAATCCATTCCCTAACAGAGATCAAACACTTGAAAATTCATGAAAAGCAAACATGAAAGGGTCACAAACACGGTCAAATGTTACCTGGCTGTTTAATTCAAATGGATACTCAAAGAAAATGTTTCCAATATTTGTTCAGCCCTTTCTTTCTAGTTAGCTTAAAAAATTAAAGTTAAATGGCAGACTAATACTATGTGCAAATCAAGAAAAGAATCTGTCAGAAGGAGACTGGAAGATAGAAAAGCAGATCATAAAGAGAAATGGACACATCTGGAGCCATACTGGATATCAGACTGCATCTGTGGTTCATATCCATAGCTGTGGTTTAACCTCTTATAAAAATAGATTTGAAATTTGGCAACAAGTTTAAAGTTTTGATATTTTCACCATTCATAACCACTGCGATAACCTGTTCTGCTGTTTACTCATTACCAGGAAAATGCATTAACACCCAAACTTGCACCTGTATTTTGAGCCAGCAGCTGAAGTTAAGAAACATGGGTACATATTTCTTTTCTGTTTCAGGGTTTCAAGTGCTATTGACAGCAAAGTCAAATATGCCTTTAGCAAAAAAAGAAAGAATAGGATTCCAGTTTCTAAAGTTCTGCCTAGTCACATTCAGCACATATTTTATTTTCCTGTGTAACAACAATCCACAAACAGAACCTTCTCATTTCAGTTTTTCACACATTTTCTTTGTGTGAATCTCACTGAAACGGGCAAGCTGTCAGTGACAAAGCTTAGTGTCAATCTCGTATCAAGTTGAGAAATGGGAATTACAAAAGGAAAAAGCTGGTAGCCACAATCAGTACTATAGCTACAAACAACTTTTTTACTTCATCAACCAAACTTATGCTAGAGATGATGCTGTATGATGCTGCTTGTCATTGCTGTTATTGCTGTTTCTGAAGACAAACTGCTTTATGCAACAGAAAAGGTCTTACACAAAGAAAAAAAACCCAACAAACAGTGAGAGTAAAGTTTGCCAGGAGAAACCCAAATTCTTCCACCCTTACAAATGCTGTGGGCTCCTGTCTTGCCATGTCTCTGCTATAAAACTAAGCATGCCACCACTGCTCGTACAAGGCCACCCACTCCAGTCCAAATGATATTTATATGGACCATTCAATAGCAACCTGCTCTTGGTCAGTGCACAACCATTACACCACTGCAGGATCAAGCAAAGTAGAGTAAGAGAAGGTGGTAAGGTAAGTAAAGGTGGTTCTGCCTCATGCCTTGTGCTTTGTTTCAGTCTGTAGATACCTCAGCTTCTGGCCCAGCTGGGAACTCTCCACAACTCCAGAAGTCTACCACCTTGCCAAGGAACTAGTACTGTGTAACTTGATGACTCCAATCCTAGACACCTCTTACAAGGAAGACACTGTAACAGATAAAGATGGACATAATAAGATTTTTGAGGAAGGAAATCATGTTTAGGGATTTTTTAGTTTTATTTTAGAACACAAAAGAGTATGAAAAAGTAGGAAAAGACACATGTATGATGTATCAATGAAGATAACTTGCTAAAAAAATCCAAAATTGTGGTTCTAGACAGTTGAATTTGGAAGATCTCCCTAGGGACTCTGAAAAAAAATGACAAAGCAAAATAAATTGATTAATTTCTGACAGTTAAGTGTTGCAACTAGTATAGGAAGAGATGTTTGGGTTATCATGGGAAAAAGGTTTTGAGATTATTTTTTTTCACATTTCTTTTTGTGAGTGTTTCTTCCCTCATCTTTGTTGCTCAGTCAGTTTAATAAAATAAGGACTTTTGTGAGTTGAGAGTTCAGCTTTGTTTAATAAGGTGTTTACTTCACGAAGAGGGCTCTTTTCTAGGGTGAAGAGCTGGAAACTTTGTGGGATAAGGGTATGATGTAACTGAGGACAGTATTCTATCAAGGGTGAAAGTTGGAAGGTGTGGGCCCACGTGGAGTGAGCTTTAGGTTACAGCACTCTGAACGGGGAGCTGCAGATGGGATCTTGTTTAAAGGGGTCCTCATTTTGTTATTTCTCTTTTCCTGTCTGGAGGAATTAATTTTTGTCTTTTTTTCTCTCTCTTAAACTAATTAGAGAAAGAAAAGGAAAGAGCTAGTCTCAGATCACTTTGATTTCTTTCCCTTCAACACAAGCAGGTCTTATTCAGCCAAGATCCAAGATCTTATAGATGCTGTGAGATACATTTGCTGAGCCAACATGTGTGATTGATTATATATTCCTCTTCCATCTGGTGTGAAAGTGATAAATCAGATAAATCAGAAACTGGTTAAAGTTCGATGTAGCCAACAGGATAGGCAGGTTCTTTTTACTCCATACTGTGGCTGAATATTAGAAATAGTAGAGTTGAACTAAACTAAGTCCATTTAGAGGAGGCTAGGCTAAATAAACTAATTCCCATCATTAACTTACTAAGTCCCATAGCTACCTAAATTCTAAGAGAGATGTAATGACTCAGAGAAGCTGCCTTTCATTCTCCACTGACACCGAGCAACAGGACAGGACCTCCAGAGGTCCTTTCCAACACAAATTAACTGGTGATTCTATAAAGGAAGCTTAGGCAGGTTTAGAAAACACAACAAATTTGTAGTTGACTAAAGCAAAGTGAGATGAATCCTCCCTGGAAGACTGACACAAGGCCTGTTCCAGGTTTCTTTTTGGATGAGGAATGGGTTGCAGATATTTTGTAGACTGGAGACTGAAAGGAATCTTATGATTTCTCAGAAGCTCAACAGCAATGTCATCTTTTTATTATAGCCACTGGACATCCTTCCTGCATATCAGTCAAATGAGAGTCAAGTCTTCCCCATTCTTTTATGCAAGAAGGACCAAGAATGTTTTTTTGTAAAGGTCTATGTACAATAATGCACAGTTTGCACACATAAATATTTCCTTTCCTGCATTTCTTTGAGAAGTTGAAATGCATTTTTCAAATTCTACTTATGCCATCTTTAGACTGTTCGATGGTTGCTGAAATGTGGGAGGAAGTGCCCAAAAAGCAAATTTTCAGCAAATGCACCACAAAAATCTGCAAAGCAATTGCTCTAGGATAAAGTAACTATTTGTGTGAATTATCCATATTTAACAGCTGTAAGATATACAGGAATGTATTATTTCTACCAAGGTAACTTAATCTGCTGCATTATTTTGAAATACAGTTATCTGTGATCTACTGATTGTCTTTGTTCCATACAAAGAAATTTAATTATATTTAGAAAATGTAATAATAATTACATTATTACAGCTGCGCAACATTAATTACCATACAATAAAGAGAAGCCTAGTTCCATTTGATACGTGTAGAAGTGATCTTAGCAAGTTCGCAGGATGCCTGAAAAGGTAAGGGTGTGACAGGTAGATGAGAAAGTTCCTTAACAAGCTGGAAAACTCACTCCCTCATGTTGGCATCAAGCCTCATGAAAAGTATGGAAGCTAAATTTAGGGAACCTACCATGGGAGGAAATGTTGAGAGGGCTGTGCCTGTTCAGCCTGGAGGAGACTGAGGGGGGATCTCCTCAGTGCTTATAAATATCTAACGGGTGGTTGCCAGGAGGATAGGAGTAAACTATTATAGAATCATAGAATCTTCAGGGTTGAAAGAGACCCTTAAGATCACTTAGTTCCAAACCCCCTGCCATGGGCAGGGACACCTCCCCCTAGATCAGGTTGCTCAGAGCCCTGTCCAGCCTGAACTTAAAAACTTCCACCCCTCTGGGCAACCTGTTCCAGTATTTCACCATCCTCGTGGTGAAGAACTTCTTCCTAATATCTAATCTAAATCTACCCTCCTCTAGTTTGAAACCATTCCCCCTAGTCCTATCCCTATTGGACATCCTAAAAAGTCCATTGCCATCTTTCTTGTAGGCCCCTTCATTTACTGGAAGGCTACAATAAGGGATCCTCAACTATTTTCAGTGGTGTCCAGTGACAGGACAAGGGGCAATGGTCACAAACCGTAACACAGGAGTTTCAACTTAAACATAAGGAAAAACTTCTTACCTGTCAGGGTAACAAGGCACTGGAACAGGCTGATCAGAGAAGTTGTGGGGTCTCTATCTCTGGAAACATTGAAAATCCATCTGGAAAGGGTTCTTGTGTGGTATACGCTAGGTGATCCTGCTTTAGCAAACAGCTTGTTTTGTTCCTTGTGGTCAAAGGTTCCTAGGACCCCTCCTGAGAAGCTGGAGCAGAGGCTAGCTGCTTGGAGCATCAGGACTTCCAGTGATCCTGAGTTGCCATGGAGTACAACTGATTTTGTAACCAAATGAGTGGAAGATGTTGGTTACTAATAGTGTTTTGCTCTTTCTTTCTTGTCATGCTGAATCCAACATCAAGCTTACCAGTAAGATTTCTTTCTTCTAAAAATTTGTCTGTTGACAGTAACATCTCATGATCATCCATTTTTTTCCACACCGGAATGTTTTGCAAAAAACTTCACTGCTGCATTTCTACTGATAAAGGCACTTTCACAGAAAATACTCCTGAGATCACTGACGTGTTTCTCGTAACACTGTTTACCGCTACTCAAGGGAGACTGTAAAAGTCCTGTCAAAACTATAATGAATACAGCAGGCAAGCACTCTGTTACTGATATAACTACCCCTGCTGGAATTCAGCACATTAGAGGAGCAATGAGAAATATATTTTTAAACTGTAACTATAGCCAACAGCCTGATGCATAGTTACAAATCTCAGCATCACAGATTGTAGCCTAACCACGGAACTCGGATTTTCTGAAGGTTCTACACAGAAGTCACAGCAGATGAGAGCAGGACTCAGGCAGGACTGGATCTGTCACACCGAAATGATAACAATATATCCACACTTATGCATTTTCTACAATGGCAAAGGCACACACTTCATGCTTTACATGAATGTCACTGTTGATTTTATGTGGGAATAAACATGGAGCTCTAACACTGACAGATTAAATGTCTCCTTTTGGTAAAGACACTACCATGGCTGCATTTCCACTGCATCCATGCATTTCCATCACTTTTTCTCTAGCCTTTGCATGGACCACTTTTGAATAGCTTAGCCTGGGTCCCCAGTCATCTGATACGTGGACAAAAAATATTTGACTTGATATTTATTGGCTGTTGAGACATTGTTTACTCTTGTTTGAGTATTTGTTGAGGTTATTTTCCTTTCCAGAGACATCTTCTGTACACAAAAAAGGAAGTTTCTATAAATTGCATCAAAATATTAAAGACTGAAGGCATCATTCTTGAAGGTATTTGACCAGTCCAGTAAGCAATACAGTAAGATTTGTTCAAATAAAAAAAGTCTGATTTTAATAAACAATAATTAAAAACCATCTAAGTAGAAAGGAGAAACTTAATGCATCTTAAATATAATAGTTTTAAAGCAGAATCTAGCCACCCCAGTGCTCATTTTTATAGCAATAGTTTGGGACATGCTCAAGGCTGAGTTTACAACTGGCAAGCAGATAGCAAGCAGAGCCTAGACTTGCCAGTATACCACTTTTCCAAAAATTTTTTTCAACATCAACATATGACTTTGCATATGCTGCCCACTTGCAAATATGTGTACCTCATGCAGGCTTGCATGTACCTACAAGCATTCATATAGATACATCTACCTGTCAATTTGAATATACACAATATGCAAACCAAACAACTGCATAAGGAAGGTGAAAGTTTTAATTTTGAAATTCTATATTTATCATGAACTGTGTCCTGAAGATAAATATCTAAATAATATAGCTGAAAATTATATTGTTCATGAGAGTTAAAACAGACTGTGGGAGCCCAGACCATCAATTCTGTGTCTATAGCTACATATTCCTCTATATCAGTCTCTCTATCTATACACTGGAGTAGAGAAATATTAGCTAACAATAGATGCATCTAATTGAAATGTGTATGAATGGTATGTACTGTGCACTATCATTTCTTTCTGCAACTAATTTAGAATTCAACGGAATAATATGAAGTCTTTTACTACTTAATTAAACTTTCGTAATGCCTGTTTTACCAAGATGAATAAAATGCATAAATTGTATGAGGTGACATCTAATGCACACAAAAAAGAGAAATGTAAAAAATCAGAACAGTGGGTACATTAAACTGATTCTTAATAATTGAAACCAATTTAATCATTTGAGATTATTTTATTCTAGCTGACGTAATACTGTAGCAGTTTTATTCTAATTATAACCTGTTTCATTTTACTCTGCCTTTCTAGTTAATTATTACAGTCAATTTGTAAAATGACATGGTTCCACATTTGCATAGGTCACTATTAAATAAATGAATAGCTGAAATTACTCTAGCATTGAAGTGTCAACTTTGGTAGAAGTCAAGAGGACTTCAAATGTTCTTCTAACACCCCTTAATGTGTTAATGACCACTATTAAACTGCAATTAAAAGGCCAGAGAAAAAAAATGCACGAAACAGTTAATAGAAAAATAGCAGAGACACAATTAAAACTCTTCGGCTTTTGACTGATAGAAAATAAAGTGATACGCTGAAAGAAGGAGAGCAGAAATCTACGCCTAACACATGACAGAACTGACAGTTTAATGATAACAAATCACAGGCTGCCTTTTTTGGAGCATTACACGTCAGCTTGACATTAACATCAGTAGTAAACAAGACAATGTAATGATTTTACCTTGTATTTAAATTGCTACTTATTATGGTACTAAATAATAGCTTTAAATAACTTGGTGTCCAGGCTACTGATGTACTGTGTTTGTATGAGACAGTATGAAAGATATGTTTAAGTTTTTTGTCATCCTAAATAAAGGATATATGTATTTCTTTGCTGTGCAGCTTACCGCGTTTGCATGTGAAACCTTTCCTGAATCCATAACACTGTCATTAGGTTTGTTTGCTCATGAGAAGAAGGAATAGTGATGATCCAGTCCTAACTCAAAGCAGACAGGATTTTTAGGTATCAAGCGGTGTGTGTATAACTCCTAGGCAGCAGCTCAATTAATCAGAGCTATGCCAGACCTATCATATTAACACAGTTACTTCAAAAGCATACTTTACTGAGAGGTGAACTGAGTAGTGTGGGGATGATATGAGTGATTCCAAAACCTAAATTATGTTCAACATGAAAATCAACATTATGTCTGAAAATTTAAATACATGCGTCAGAAAATTCAAAGTTATGATTCCCACAGGAATTAAAATCTGACCTCCACGTACATAGGTAGTATTTCCTATTACCACTACATTTTAATCATTTGAATAATCTACATTCTGCAGTCTAGATGGGTTATATTTGCCATGGGAAATATGACTTCTTGATTTCCTGATTATTATTTGTGTGTGTATGCTCATCCATAAAGTTAAATTAGCTTTATGGGTTAAATCCTGTTCCCATTTACACCACGTAAAACCAGGCTATTTTTACTGACCCAGAGGATTTAAGAAATTTCATTAATATAAACACATTTATTTTGGATTTCTTATGCTAACTAGAACAGCACTACTGCTCTCCCTAAAATTCCATATGCAATATTGCTTAATCAAATATTATAGGTATTTACTTCTAAGAGCGATGAACTAATACATCATTGCTCTTCCTTATCATTATGCCTTTTAACTTATGAAAAATGAGCAAAAAGGAAGATGGACATGCTAGATTTTTTTCCTGCCTACTTTTCACAGATAACATGCATGTTTTAATGCATTCTTCTATAAATCAGTATGAAAACAAAGCTACTCTTCAGTTTCTCCCCCTGCTTATTTTATTAAGCACATAATGTCAGAAAGAAACACAAATTTGGTGGAAGATTCAAACATCATGTTGCACATCCTTGTACAAAGACAAAATTATGGTTTCAGAGGACCAGGTTTTAAAGGATATTTAGGCATTTAAAAATGTAGATGGGCTCCCAATGGGATTTTCAAAGGTTAGATTATTTTGAACATCCTGCTAGGCACTGAATGTATTTCTTTGAAGTTCTCATACATGTCTAAGTTCATACATTGAAGAAAAAATGCACATAATCAATGAAATAATTGGAAAAGATTCAACCATATCCATTTCATGTGCACCACAGATTTTCATGTGCTAAAGTCTGTTTGTGTCCAGATCAATGCAACTTCTTCTGCTGTTAAAAATGAGAGATAGTAGTTATATTGTGCAGCTGCAGCACTGAACTGTCCATTATTTATAGCTTCTGTATTTCAGAATCTCATTTCTTTAAAACATTCAAGGTTCTAGTCCTGCTGAGAACTAAAAGCAAGCTGAATGTGAATTGAAAAAATTAAAGGGAGAGAGCGGGTGACAAGGGGAGGGGAGAGAAAAAGATATTTTATCACATTTGCATAATGAAAAATTATTAAAAATACATATTTTTCCATGTTTTTCATATTACAGCAACTTGCCTTTTAGAATTGCTAAGGATAATAAACCTTAACACCATTTTTTTGGAAAATATTTTTATGCAGGTATTTTGGATGGGAACACAGGTTCACCAGAAACATATACATATCATATTCAGCTCATATGATTTTTACAGGTTGCATACCTCACCTATTCTTTCTAGCTTCCTTTAGGTTGTTTCCCTTTTCATGGTCTTCAGCACTCTCAGTACAAAGGAAAGCCCAACACACCCTGTGTCACTTCTTGTTCCCTGATGATGCAAACAGGAGCCAGTTTCTGAGCTGAGCTGCTGCAGTCATGTTGAGAGACACAAATACTGCCCTCCACTTCTCCCAGCATCTCTTGGGATCCCTTAAGTGAACCCATTCCCTGGTCCTGATCATCAGAGGAGTGCTCAGCATGGGAAGTCTTGCCATGGAAGCCCAGGTATGGCACCACAGCCTCTTATTTACCAACATCAGCTAAAACATCCACATGCACCCAATTTCCCAAACAGAGATACTACTACTGCTGGCCAGACCAGGTTAAGAGAAAGAAACAAGAGTCAAATGGAATAGTAAACCTAGGTAAAGGAAGAACAAAATTTACCATCAGTAGATTGACCAGAAAAAAAATAGTTTTTGCGAAGCATAAGACAATATAAACATAGTTAAGGCTTTCTGTAGGTAACAGCATGGACTGAAGAACAGAAATGGTGACAAGAAGTAAATCCTGAAAAGGGAGACTAAGTGGTACCAAGTTTATGTTTTACCTAAAATTATACTCAAATTTACAGTGTTGCTTGCTAATTAAAACATTCTCGTTCTAGTTAACTTGTGGTATTTTAAAACCAATATTTTAAACTATTTTAAAATCAATGTTTTTAAAACATTGATGTGGAAATACTACAAACCAGTGTTGGTAAGAACATAGAGGTGAAAATTCAGTGAGAGAAAGTTTATATTTTAAATAAAAAAATTGGACCTATAAATAAATTTAAGCATGTCTGGATTTTTTGTTTGCTTTTAGTTTTTTTAAGTGTTTTGTGAAAAACAAACCTGACAAAAAAACAAAACAAAAAAAATACCCCACCTAGCAATTACTTTGGAAAATATTTTGGTTAACTTTTGTGGTCATAGTGTAAAACCAGAACTTGATGTGGAACTGAAGATACATATATATATGTACATTTAATTGTAAAGTTGAGAAAATGTAGATCTATTTAAAGCAGGGATGACAGTTGTTGAGCATTGTGATGTATCATCTTGACATGAACTGAATGAGGTAGATTAGTGACTGACACTAGCAATGTCAGAATTTACATTGCAGCACACACAAACTCCTTGGAAATATACTATTAGCACTTGGAGTAAGCAGTGATGAGTAATGAGATAAAAATTGACAGTGTCAATAGTCATAAGCCTTCACAGTCAAGAATAATGAACTGTGCTATGTGTATGTATATTAATATGTGTGTATGTGTCTGTCTGAAATATCTCTATAGTAACTTTAATTACACTAAGTTTTGTGAAGGAGCAATCCAGAATCATAGATAAGACAAAGAATCTCAGTGTTGTCTACCTTAAATATATGGAGTATGATTTACTCTGTATGTACCTTCACATCTGCATGTGGTGCAGGCATACAGCTGATGTTATGGTTAAACTTATTTCACTTGCCATAAACTGGTCAAACATGTGCCCAGGTGTATACAGATGAGGAAAAAACCCTGTTGAAGTAGGACTATTTTTCAAAGTACTGTTTTGCTTCTTTAGACTTACATCAGTAGTAAGTTTTACAGAAGCAGTGGAAAGCAGGCACATAACTTCTGTAATGCATCATAACTCAACAAGGAGTTCCACGATCCAGTAGTTTGGTAAAATTTGTTTCCATTCTTGATTGTCTGATATATACTGGTCAAGTGACTGATAGAGGAATATGCTATTGATGGCATATGAAGGTTAAATCACCTTTTCCTCAGTTTCCCTCTGTAAATGCCCTGTCAAAGAAAATCACTTTGACAGTCTCAAATTAAAGTTATGGCTTCAATGCCATCTCTGGATAGCCATGTAGATGTTGTAAGTTTGGGAAATATATTAATGCCTTGATGGACAGATGCTTATCTTTTTACCCCCCTTTCTCTTTAATAATGTTTGTGTCACTTTGACATAAAGTGGGTGGACAGAAGAATGACTGCTAGCAGCAGTGTCAGAAATTATGCTAAGTTGTCACAAGAAATTAAATTATGTATTTTGCAGTCCACTACTGTAAATATGGAGAGATACAAACCTGGCCTGAAGCTGTAGTTTCATCTTCAGTAGCCTGGAGGAGAGGCTTGGTCCACTCATGGCTCTCAGAGAAACTATTACAGTGCCCCAGATTTAAAGATTAATTTCTTCCTATTTATTGAAAAAGCATCTCATACAAGTTTGGTGACATCTGAAGTTAGTAATTAACATAAGGAACTTGTAGTGTTTCATTTCTGCGGAGAGTAGGGAGACAAAACCTTTATGAAAATGGAAACTATCAGAAAAAGTAAAAACAAATATCAGAGAGTGATTGAACTTCCCATATGGAAGGAGAGCAACAGCAAGGTCTCAGACTTCTATTACCCCTTTTGGAGAGGAAATTAAATAATGGGCATCTGCATGTTGTATCTACTGTGATTTTATTTCATTTTCCTTCTTTTTGTTGCTCTATAAAACAAAGTTTCCAGAATGATTTATGTGTCAGGTTTATATTTCCAGTTTTTCTAATGGAGCAATTTTATTTTAAAAGGTAAAATATATTTTTTAACCTGTCAGTGACATCATTCTACACATTGGATCAATTATCTATGCCCTGAATAAAGTTTAATTGAACCCTTTTAAATCTGTGCAGCTGTTGTGCAGTGAAATAGGCAGGTGGATTATCTCATTAGTATTAATCTAAATGTTCTGTGGTCTCTGCACATTTTAATGTGTGTGGTGTATATATTTAGTAATAGTTCTTAAGTTGTTAAAAATAAGATAAGTGGTACAAGAAAACTTTTATAATAATTTATGTAATATTTGGTTCTTAAATGGGATGAATTAAGGGCATTAAAATGATGAGTGATTCCACAAAATCTATTCCAGGAGACAGAGTGAATGAAAGTATTAATTTGAAAACTTCTGACCTATTTTAATTTTATTTTAGGAGTGCTCTGTTTTATGCATTGATGTTACTATCAGGATTTTAACTGGTTTTCCTCCCAATCAGCTTAGCTAACTTAAATCCTTTTGTAAGGTTTACCAGCATCAAACATTCCTACCTCATCTTTCAGGAATCTATCTTCAAAAGATATTATTTGTTCCTAGGACCAAATTCTGACACTGCTTACACAAGTGATTAGGGCATAAAGCTGAAAAAATGGGCCAGGACCACAGCATGTATAAAATGCTATAAAGTGACTGAGCAGCACTGGCTTAACTATCCAGGACTCCAGCCCATTGTTTTCAGATTTGTGGGTGGAGGATCAGTGGGAGTTCTGCTTGTGGATGGTGTGTCTCTGAGCTACCTCTGAACCTACTGGATGCTAATGCCAGGCACCACTGAAGTTACTCAGTGAGAAGCTGGCCTGCTGAATATATCCAGGATTTAAAGGTCAGTTTTGTGCCTTTGCACAGGTCCAGCAAGGAGAGGACTTACATGAGAAGAAGTAAGTATGCTTTGCTTCTCTTCACTTCACTGGGTTTTGCTTTGCTCTTTGCTTCACTTTGCTTTGCTTTGTAGCCAAAGGGAACCCTCTGTGGACACTAGGATGACTCTAGCCTTGGCAGCTCTGAGGAAGTAAAGGAGATTTTTCTGTACACTGGAAACTCATCTTTTGTTTGCCCAAGGAAACAACCATGTTGGTAAGCTCCTGGGGCTTACAGAGATCATGAAAGTAAGAGCAATCCCTCCTCTGAGGATCAGAGAGACTCCTTCTGAAGCCCCCCCGACGTGAGTTCCTCCCAGTGCAATCCCTCAAGAACTGCTCCAGCCTGTGCTGCCCCAGAGTCACAGATGCATTGGGGAACAGTCACCTCCCCTGGCATGGGGTCCTCTATGGCTGCAGATCCACATCTGCCCCTCTCCGTGATCCTGCACAGGCTGCAGCTTCACTTCTGCTCATCTGTGACATTTCAGGGGCTACAAATCCGTATTTACCCCACCATGGTCCTTTGGGGACTGCTCCACCGTGGTCCTCCATGGGTTGCAAGGGGGACAGTTGCCATCTCACCACGGGCTGTAAGAAAACCTCTGCTCTACCATGTTCTCCCCCTCCTTCTTCACTGACCTTGCTGTATCCTTTGGCATTGCTCACACCTACTCTTCTCCCCTTCTGGTCTTTTAAAAATATATTTCTCTAGGTTAATTTTCCCTTTCTTGAGTATGTTTCTCGCAGAGATGCATCCAGCTTCCCACATCTGCTTGGCCACAGTGTTGTGGTTTGAGTCTCGCCGATAACAAAGAACTACGCGGATGCTCACTCCCCCCCCCCTTCCCCATGGCGAGGAGGAAATCCATCTAGAACCTTGTGGGTCAAGACAAGGGCTATGAGATTTTCACTCACCCATTACGCTCATGGGCAAAACAGACTCACCTTGGGGTCAAACAGTTTAAATTATCACTAAATCAAAACAGGGAAAAGAGAAAACACAAACCAGAGTTTAAATACTTTCTAACCCCCTGAATTCTTCCTGAGCCCAAAGCACTTCGTTCTTGCTATCTCTACCTTCTTCACCTCAGGGGGACAGGAAGTGGGACATCCGGACATCATAGATTGTTTTCTGCCACTCCTTCCTTTGCAGGGAGGATTACTTACAGTTTATGCTTACTCCAGTGTCGCATCCCTCCTACAGGCGAAAGTTCTTCACGAAACCCTTCAAGGGACACGAGTCCCTTCCTCAAGTCACAGTCTCTCAGGAGCAAACACTTCCAGTGCGGGCGGCCCACAGAGCCACGGACTGCTTTGGGAACAGTCTCCTTCCTGCACGGCTGCAGGTCCACGACATCTGCTCCATATTCCTCCTCAGGTTGGAAATCCACAGCTGCTGCGCCAGGATTCCCCACAGGTGGCAGGGCCACAACATTTGCTCTACCATGCTCCTCCATGGGTGCAGGGGACAGGCTGCTGTCTCACCACAGTATGTAGAGAAAAATTTCTTCAGACACCTTCTTCTTCTTCCTCACCATCCTTGGTCTCCGCTGGCACTGCTCTACTTTATTGTTGTTGTTGTTCTCTCTATCCACGTGTTGCTCTCTCTCACCTCCCCCTTCTCCTCTGCCCTGCTCTTAACTACAGTGTATCTCCCCTTCTTGAATATGTTAATGGCAGAGGTGAAAATCTTTTTGTTCACTGATGGCCTTCCTGCTAGCAGAAAGACCACCACATCAACCCAGAACCCCAAGGCAGGGCCAGAATTGGAACCAGGGGAGCTTCCAGCAGCTTCCCACAGGAACCACCCCTGTGGCCCCCTGATTCCAAAACACCACTGCGCTGCCCCAAGGCACAGTGCTTTCTCTTTCAGGTTGAAGACACTCCTACCCCCCCCTCTCATCTTCCTTAAGAGCTGACTACCAGAAAACAAATAACAGAAAGTTCAATCCTTAGGAAAAAAAAAAAAGGCAACAAGGTAGAATGGAAAAGAATTCAAAAGCAAAGAGCACATGGACCACAGAAGTCACAAATTAGGAGATACTCACCAGTGAACTGTGAGAAGGGAGAAACTTACATATCTAGTTTTACTTTACTTCACAGGAAAATGTAGAATTTTACGTGTTGCACAAACATAACTCACCAAATCCAACACATGAAGTGCCTAGGAGAAGTGGTAGTAGACCAACTATGGAGGTTAACACCACCAAAGTAATTCCTTGACCTGCAGTGTCTTCTATCAGCCCTCCTATTTAGTAACATGGAAACTGCTAGCTTGGCATATGCCATTTCTGCAGCTAAAGGAGTTGATTCAGGGATGAGGAGTGGTAATCACATGAAAATGCAACAAATATTTACTTGGAGAAACTGAGATCAGCCCTGAGACAGCTGGCTTGGCACTCTACAGCATGGTTCACTGTAACCATCCATGGACTCACATGTCTTACCATATACTGCTATATTTCAAATGGACTAATTTAAATATGGTTACATTGTGTCTTCATTTTCCACCTTCATTTGTACCAGAAATTTCCAGAGTTAAAATAGTATTTTGTTGCCTTTCTCCTTGATTTCCTTCCCTAGGGCTTGAGCTAGAAAAGCTGGTTTTCAAACTCAGGACTTGTCCTCTGTGTCCCAGTGGAGGATAGGTCACACACCCCAACATTACAGAAGTTATAAGCTGTCCTGGTATCTAAAAATAACATGGGAACAAATGTCCATAAATATACATCCAAAGAAAACAGAGCGTTTGAAATGCATACTGCACACGCACAGCATTTAGCAACAGGAGTCAGAAGTTTTTAGTAGAAAGAAGTAAAGATAAATGAAATCACAAAAAGGAATACTTCCCTCTGTCTTCAAAAGTTGTTTTTGTTTGTTTTGGGGTTTTTTTTGCTCTGGTGCTGAAATCTTAAATTTCCTTTGTCCAGCTTAGGCAGCACTTCAGCTATACCACATGGAATGGACATCTTAAGCTGGGAGAATCCTCAGTGGCAGATTTTTAAACAATTCTTTAACATGCTTGGGAGCCTAATAGTAAAGAAATAGTACAGTTAAATGTTATATTCAGTGCCTTTATCCATCCTTTAAATCTCATTCCAACCTTTGAAGGAGTAAGCAACAAGTACACGATAGGTAAGTGTAGAGGGGTGCTTGGGAGGTGGCTAGAAGAAAAACTCTTAAAGGAATGCCCAGTTGCCAACAAGTATTGCTGCTCCATTTTATGTACCTCCCAACAGCTGACTGCAGAAGCTACTTCAGCTCCAGCTCTGTTGTACGGCCTAGGGGATTAGTGAAAGAGACCACCCTGGAGGTTGTTAAATAGAAAAAATAGTGTGCCTGCCAGCTGGGGGCCAATTGATTGCTGCTGGTGTGTGTAAGGCAATGATGAGGGGGGGGTGGAGAGGTGATGGGATTTGCTCCTGAACAGTTGGTTTTGTGAAGGGCTCTCACTGCCTCAAAGATGTTGAGGCCCTTGCAATTGTCCTATAGTTTCTCCCTGAGTGACTGCTAGATTTTCTTGCTGGAAAAATTTATGGCAGTTGTGTAGTCCTGAAGGAAATGTCATTATTAGCAATGAAAGGGCTAGATGCTTGCTCCTGCCTGGCACTGAGCACCTTCACAGCCTACTGCACTTGGCTGCATACAGGATCAAACCCCATAAGAAGTATAAGGTCCTTTCCCTTGTGTGACAGGGACTTGCAACAAGAGCACAGGGTTTTCATTAAGTATCATAAAATGGTGTATAGCACTTGTTTTGTCCCAGGAAAACAGATTATTTGCAGATGATTTGTGGAAATATCTCTCTTAAGGCCCTGAGGACATTCAGTAGATATACCAGTATGTTTTTTAGTCTTTGTAATTTGCAGTTTTGTTTACAAATCCTAAATTAAATCTCTACATGCAAATGAAATGGCTTAGTTATTCCTGCAGGGAGAGGCTAGCAAGTGGGGTCTGTCTTACCCTACATGTAAACATGAATAAAAGATGTGTGCATGTTTATCTAAATGTGCAGAGTGTATCCAGAGTTATAGATTGGTATCTGTTGTTGGATTATACTAATATTCACCTTTTTTATACTGCTGCTAAGACTGTCAGCATCATATGCCCAATCATGGAAGTTGAGATACCTAAATGTTAACTTTCTGTGATGCTGAAATTCGACACATTATTTCTGCTGTTTTGTTTCTTTCAGTTTCTAATCCATGACAAAGTTGTCAGTTTTACCAATGACTGCTTACTTTTCGTTAATATCCTTTTGAGGAAGATTTTATCAGAGATATTTTGACAGTCCTATTAAGGCAGCTCTGCCAGCTATCCTTTACCCAAAGTCTTGATGAGGTGATCAAGGAGTTCTAGAACATTTCCTTTTTTAGCCAAATCTCTGACTGTTTTGTCTCATCACAGTCTGCTCATCAAGATCTTGTACACTGGGTACAGGAATACTTTTGGCAGCCCAATGGTGGGTTTAGACAGGAGAAAAAAGTACTACAAGGAAAAGAAGTACTGCAAGGAAAGTTTTAGTCTGTTACTGTAAGCCTGAGATGAATTATTGCTGTTGCTCTGTGTTTGTCTCACCCTATTGCAAACTGGCACCCTCAGAAATGGACAGTGATTCTTGCAGATAAAAATTACAGAAAAATTAATTCTGAATTCTTCCTGTCTTCAGAATTCTCAAAAGGTAAAGTATTTTGTATTTTATGCCAGGTCAGAATTGGGAACGAGCATCAAGTTTTCCTGAGTGCAGGGCAATTGTGTGAGCCAACTGTCCGGTCTCCATTTCATAGGGTAGAGGCAAAAGAATTTCCCAGTATTTTCAGAGTCTCCTGTTTCCTCAGTCTCTGTGTTTAGCTGCAGAACAAGCATATACCTCAGCAGCAGTTTAGCTGTTACTGAGTATGCAGTTCAATTGAAGATACTGTGAGTCACAGGATTACTCCAGTGCTGTTAACCTTCCCCATTGTTTGTACTGAGTTCTCAAAAACACACTGAGGTGCTGATATTGACTGCTTCAGGAAAGGACCCTCCCACAGTGGTCTTTGTAGGAAGACAATCTGATAGCAAAGTAGTTTCTCTGTTTTGATAGAATTTGTACTGACTGGGTGATTTTAGACTTGTAAGATTTGCCATTTTCACATCTCTGGTACAAGACATTAACCAGTGACCTACATGAACTGATGCCTGAGTTATTTCAGGCCTAGTCTTATCACTCCTTTTGCTATCCTTCTCATGCAGACTTGGTTTCCTTGGCTGGAAGATGGTGTCAGTCAGTTCTACATCAGCCTGTTCCACAAAGCCGTACTCTTCCTTTTGTCTCTCTATCCTCCCTGCCCCATTGCCCCAGCTACACAGCTCCAGCTGCTGATTCTGTGCTTTGTCTTTGTAGACCAGGAGCTGTGGATGCTGTGTTCATGCATCACTTGCCCACATGCATGTTTTTCATCCTCTGTGGCTGGTGAAGTCTGTCATATCCACGCATCCAGTCTCACATTCCTACTACTAGTATGTGGAAAAGAAATTAGTATTATTCTGACACTGATCATTGTGATGCTACTGTAAGTGGGAAGATCCATAGGAATAAGTGTCTTCTACACTGCAATAGAAAAATAACATCTTGTACTAAAATCCAGTGACATTAGGAAACGGTATCAGTCTTTTAGAGCTATCAAATTCTAAAAAATAATTAGTCTCTGTTGTTGCAGAAGAAAAGCCAATTTTGTCAAATACAAAAAAACTGTTTGAGGATGGCAAAATGGGTTTAGGTTGCCAAAATCTGCAGCTGGACGTGACATTCTGGAAAGCTATCAGTAGGGAATGGAATAATCACAGTTTCCTACAGTCTACAACCATCTGATTTTAGTTTCTCTGCATTTGTACACATGTTTTTGTTTATTATGTAATGAAAATTTGACACATGTAAACATACTAAGTTTAAGTGGGATTTGAAGGTGGGCTCTAGCTGGAGAAATCCCATAAAAGTGTCTAAACTAATTTTTTTTCTTTCAGGCCAGAGGGTTTTAGAGAGATCAACTTTCTATGTGGCAGCTGGGCTCCCTGTGGTACTGTATTTTATTTTATTTTTTATAGCATGTAGCTTCTAGATTTAAAACCAAAACTCACTATTCACTTCCTGAACAGACCTGCAACTGAATTAAAAAAATACTTGCAATACACATAAATTGGGAAGGAAGGTAGCACAGTATGTGAGACGCCTTTTATTCTGCCAAGGCCAAAGGAGCACACACAAATACAACTTGGCATGGGTGAGATAGGGGAAGGCTTCCTTCACCTGTGACCCACTAAGAAACAAATCCTTCTCCTCTGAGGAGCTGCTTAATGACCACTGTTTTCACTACCATCTATATGGTCTTTTAATTCCTGTACCTCAGCCCCATGGACATCAAACCATCAGAGGCTTCATTGTACAGGGAAGATGGATCTCCACATCCTACACAGACACTTTGATTATGGACAGGCATCTGGACCTGCCTGTCCATCCTACCCAGGCTCCCAGTCTGCTCACCTTGCTATTTCTGTGTTGGCTCAAAACCTTACTCCTGTTCTTTAGTTATTGCTAGCTTTCCTTCTGACTGTGTCTGCCTCCATGACCCACCCCATGTACTTTGAGATATCTAGAAATCTGAAGACTGCACAGCTTGCCTTAAAATACCTGAGAGGAGTAACAGGCTTCAGAGGTTTGACTGAAATTAATACACATGGAAATTCAAATCTGACAGCCTTCACAGCAACATGGATAGCCCACAACACTAACTACATATATATATATCCATAACTGAGACATTAATTATTTAATTTAAAATTTTCTAGGCAAATCCTTTTTTAACAAAGAAAATTCAGTGAAAACCAACAGAGACTTTGAACTATATCTATTTAATTTGCTTATATACACCAGCCTTGGGAATTAAGATGAAATCAGAAAATCAGAGGACTGCCAAGGTAGAAATTCCTTTGGGAAAGCGATGGTCATGACAACACTCAGCAGTACCAGAAACAATTTCTGGAGTTCCCTTCAAATAGGAGTTGCTAGAAAACAGGCATTCAAGGCAGCCTCAATTTCCTTAGTTTGTTTTCCTTTTTCCAGTAGACTTCCTTGAAGCCCTTGCTACAAACTGAGGTTTCTCTTCTCTTTCCCCTCCGTCCCCAATGGAAAAGCCAAAGGGAATCTATCTCCTTTGAGTGAACTCCAGTTCCATGTGTCAGGCTGTCCCAGGAAAGTGTACTCAGCACATCTCTCCTCCATCTCCACCACACTGTGCTTCTAAATTTGAATCCTGAATGGGTCGCATAAAGCGAAACACAGTTTGGATTTATTGTAATCACATGCTGACATTTTCCCACATCACTAACCTACCACATGATTTAGCAGGATTGTCAGCTCCTGCTTGAAGGAGGGTCAGGGCAGAAATAGCAAGGGTGTTGTAAGACGGCATGGAGGCCTCCTGACAGCACAGCGTGGGAAGCCTCTGTTATTTGCTGTAGCCCCATCTTCTAAAAAAGCTTCTGAGGCTGTCATATTGTAAAAAGTAATTTACACTTTAAGAGACACCAAAAACCATAACTCTTAAAACATTTCTCTTCTGAATCTGAAAAATAAAAAGTTTTAGGCCTAGCTCACAATATGTTTGATCAGAGTATCTCCAACTTTAGAGTGGAAAAGTAGAAATTATATTTTCTTATGCTTTTTACTATTCATAAGTGTTTTGTAATTTTTTTTTTCTCTCTGTCCATTCATAAAACCAGAGCTACGGAGCACTTAAAAAGCCAGAATATTTTGCTAAAATATTTTAGAGATATTTATTGTAAGCCTCTCTCTTTGTTCCCTGACCATCTCATATCTCAGCCCCTCCTTTTTCTTCCTGTTGTTACAAAACTATGTCTGTGACATGAAGCTTCTACTCAGTTGCCAAGAAAGTGAAAGAAAAAGTAATAGGTACCTTTTTCATAAAAACAAACCCAGTGCTATCTCACCTAGTTCACTCTTCTAGCCCTGAGTAGCAAAACAAACCAGGGACAGTCAGAGTGTGAGGATAGAACCGAGCATAAATTAATTTGATACTACCATGTTTGTTTTGGACTTCAGATTTTTAAAAAAAATATATTCAAAATATGCTTTCTCTTGGTTTTGCTTTAGACACTCTGAAAATGTAAAGCAGAGTTACTTTTGAATATGATTTTGTATTTTATCATTACTCATTAATTTTTAGAGAATTTTAGAAGCTATGCTTCCACTTTCCAGGATTTGTTAAGACACGTGCACTAACATGCTAATGTAGCCACAATCTAAAGACATTTGCACTCTCTTTCATATTCTCAGTGAAAAGGCTGTGGTAAGAAGGCAGCTGTGTTGGTTTCCATGATATAGTGTGATAAAATTGATTAAATAGCAGTGCAACATATCACTGTTAAAAAAAGCAATATGTGGATCCCTGAAAAAGTATTTATTTAATGACCAATAGTAGAGGAACAAGGTGAAAACAATACAAAAGAAAGATCATCCTGGTTAGCAGTTTTGGAGACAAGAAGACTCATAGTGGGTTGCCATATTACTGCCTGGTAACAACTTTAGTAAATTCTCAAGCTATGAGATAATTGCTCTCTCAGCAACACCATTTTTGCTTTCCATTTTGAGCAGCTCGCATAACCTGCTCTCCAGCCTGGATTTTTTTATAACCTTCCTATTCTCAGTAACAAATTCATATCCATGCTACCCAGGTAGAAATATCAGGGAATTTTCTTTTCTAAATCATTGTAAAAAGTAGTTTTCAAACCACTTGCTTTTCTTCTTGACTAGGGACACTTGGTCCCAAATTTTGTCTTTATTTCCAGCTTCCACCATGAACCAGAAGGTAAGTTCCTTTGGGAAAAGTCACATTAATCGATTCTGAGTTATTTGTGTTTGTTTTCAGATGATTGCTCAGAAGGAAAGCTACAGAACGCCAACCCAGGCTGGGGATCAGCATCAACCAGACCTGAAAGCAAAGTTAAACACACATTCAGACTGCACAAGGGCGTTATTTAAAAATTAAAAAATAAAAATTTAAGATTGTGATGACCCATTGAGAAAGAAAATTGGATTTGTTGGAGCAGGAATAGAGAGAGAAATAGGGAAATGGACATAAAAACTTTTCTATTATGGTACCTACTGCAACATACAGACTGCTTAATCCTTCTGCAATTACACTGTTGGAAGAGGGGCTACTTAGTGCAGCTGGTAGGACAGTCAGCTCAAGACTGATACAGCACTTCACTGATACAGCAGCTCATCTAGTCAAATAAAATGGCAGAGTTTATTTAAAAACAAATTAAAACCCTTATAATTTTATAATAATCAATAACATTTCCTAATACTAACCCAGTCTTGTGCTTTGGGATACAAGCTGATAACTGCAAGGCCAATGAAATAGTTTTCTTCTTTGCTTGGTTGGATAGTTGCTTTCTTATTATTTTGTTGATCTTTAGTCCCTCATTCCACTACTAGAGGCAGAATATGGAACAAATGATGTGATCCAATATGCAAAAGCCTATATTCTCATGTAATTAAAATTAATTTTTATTTTGTTCTCCTTTCTTACCTTCTAGGATATTAGAATTTTTTTTTCCTTTTTACTCTTAATCCTGTCAATCCTCTTTTTTTCAGACTCAACATTCCCTGAAAACTTTTTCTCCTGTTTCCTTA
>NC_092422.1:172536025-172538525 GCF_036169615.1 Heliangelus exortis
ATTCCATATTCTTTCTCAAAGCTTTCAATGCTAATCACAAAATTCCGTATAATTTTTTTTATGTACTCAACTAGCAAGTGACTGACCTCTAAAAGTCACTAGCTGGGTAATAAATTTTATAAATCAGACCTATTATAACGAAGTATTTTTAAACATATTTCATCTTTACCTGACTAGCTTGAAATCTGGCTTATTTTGAACAACAAATGTTAATTGTGCTCGATTAGAAGGGAAATTCAAGAACCACAATGTTCATTCCTTACTTAGGCAGAATACCTATCAAAAATTATGGGAAGTTTTGGATTCAAAGATTTTTATTAAAATATGATAAGCAGTTAGAGGGTACCCTGATACCTGTGTCCATGCTGCAGAAGGTCACATGTTTTGGTGGTCTGACCTCATCTATTTTCTTTAAATGTCTCTTCAAGGCCACCTCTGACCTCTACAAGAAGCTGGACAATTAACACTGGTTACAATGGAGACAGAAATGGCTCATACCAGCTTATTTAAGTAATAAGCACTTAATAAAAAAGGTAAAAAGACCAGACCTGTGAAACTATATTTCTATAGTTAGAGTAGCAAAAAGTTTGGCCCTATCCTATGTGACCCATTTGAGCCACCCCATCAAAAGGAATATTTCATGTAAGTGCCAGTGGAGGACTATGAATATGTAAAGACATGGACAACATCTTACACATTTATGTTGTTTTATAAATCTCCTTTTAGGGGATGCTCTCAGAAGAACAATGATAATGACACTAAGAGGGAAAAAAATATAAGGGTGGTATAAAACTTTTCATAGTGCACAAAGTTGTGTCACAGCTGTGTCACATCTGGGATTGCATGAGAACAGGCAGGCAAGCTCTCCGTGAGACCTTGGAGGAGGCAATCAGGAGTGGGGACACAGAAACAGAATGCAGGCCAAGCTGAAGAGGACCAGCAAGCAGTAATGGGGACAAGTCAGTGGGGAGAGCCTGCTCTGATGTACATTTAATGGCTCTGACCCATTGGAAGGAGGCACAACCACCAAGCTGGGAAGGCAAGTGAGAAGCAGCTCTCTAGTCTGGCCAGGCACCACTGTTCCCTCTCCATATGTTCCCTCTGTGTGTCACCTACATAAAGGCTGGTTAAAATGCCTTTATACACCCTCAGTGACTTCCACCCCAAAAGAATCATCCCAATAGCCAGCAATTCTGCAAGGCTGGCAAAGGGATAGCAAAGGCTGATTTGCCAGAGCAGAGGGAAGTTCTCATTTCTTCATGGTATCACAGTGGAAGGGATTACATATGTCTTGGTGTGTTGACTGGAAGTGTTTCAGAGGTGTCAGCTGTAACTTTCATATTTAATTTTTTGTTTTGTTGTTCTTTGTCATCTAGTCAGCTGAACCTTAAAAAGCAGAACATTTGTGAATGTGCACATCTCCGTGAGTGTGAAGTTGTTTGATATGCAAAATCAAATGTTGTGTACTGGTTGGAACATCAGCTAAATGGAAAGAAAAAAAAAAAATCACAAAAGTAATTTCTACTCCTTGGATCTTTTGGTAGGCAAAGTAGCAAAATTAAAGCACTAGAGCCACCTTCTGACTGCACTGAAATTGCTGCACCCTGATAATGGTGACAGCATTAATACATTAAATGGAAGGCAGCACGGTACATAGATTTCAGTTCTTTGTATCATTACCCTAATGGCCTGGCTCAATAAATACTGCATTTTGTTATAAATAGGGGTGATTTTTTTTTCTTTTTTTGCAGCATTATCACATATGTAAACATTTTAAATATAAGTTTGCAGTTAGTTCCCTTCATGAGGTTATAAAAGGAAATACGATTGTGCACATTGCTACAGGAAAAGCCGTGCAGAGCACTGATTCCATAGGGGGAGAAGTCTGAAGTTCTAAAACCAAAAAGCTTAAACAACAAGATTCAGTTCTATTCTCTAAACATAGAGAGAAAATAAAAAAAACCCCACACCAGCAACCTAAACATTTTGGCTGACATTTCACCCCTCCAAACTCTCCATGTACTCAGTGGCAGTAAACTCTAACTGAAATAAACAAATCCAGTCTTATAAACTTAATACTAACTAGATATTATACAACATTATTGACACTGCCTGATGCACATGGAAACTCAAATCTTGCTCTCTTATATCCCCATCAAACTCCTCAGAAGACAATAAAGTTGAATGGGTGCAAAACAGAATTTAGCCCTGTATATTTACTCAAATCTTAACCCTTGCTGCTTACATTAAAGTCCTTGGAGGGAAAATATACACCAATAGATTCCTAAAGACCTTTTTTTCCTATATTTTGTGTGGGTAAATATTTGAACTGCTATTCTACACACATTACCTTCATAAAATACATAACTCAGCATAGGTGTTCATCTGAAATACTGTTTATTTGAATTAAGTATGATTGAAATGCATTACTTGTTAAATTGATCTGTTTAAAATAAATTGAGCTTCATAGTGCATATTGTTTTGAGTGCATCTGGTATTA